>NW_026849422.1:0-284153 GCF_030869305.1 Colletotrichum tamarilloi
AGGCTCCGACTTTGGCAACGACGACCCTTCAAACCCAATCCACTACAGCCGAGACCCCCACAAGCTCATCACCTACCTTGTACCCTTCCCCAAGCCCTGGCTGGGCTCCAAAGCGCCCTCTGATGCCATCCCTACCCGCTTTCTCATCTACACGCCCCCACCTCCGCCTCTTCAGGCGCCGCCTGAGGGCGTGAAGGAGGGCGTAGCTCACAAGGTGCAGCGCAAGTGGCAGACGGAGGTGCGGCAGGCCAAGATGAGCGACGCAAAGACGACTAGCTGGGCGGGGTTCAAGGCAAAGTGTACGCGCGGGGTGGATAAGGCTATGCAGTACACCACCACGAGTAATTTGGATTACCTGGCGCGCGTTACGCCTCCGGCGAGGCCGCCGTCGGCGATATCGCGCAAGCTTTCGTTGAAGGGGAGGATGAAGAAGGACAAGAAGGACAAGGGCGCTTCGGGGGATGAGAAAGAGACAAAGAAGAGCCTTGACGAGAAGAAGCGTGAGAGCACCGATGTCAAGGACGACGACGCGGAGAATCTCCTTCACGATGAGGAGAAGAAGTCCTCCGAGGATAAGGATCTCGATGAGAGGACGAGGAACGAGAAGTTGGCCGAGGAGAAGGGTGATAGGGAAGAAGAGGATTACTTCAAGTCGCAGCAGCAGCAGGCCGACAAGGACGAGCAAGACGAGCTCATGGAAGACGACCCAGCTCATACGTCTCACGAGACGAAAAAGACGGTTGGCGTCGAGGAGATTGTCTTTGTCTACTCGCCGTCGATGAACATGACGCCCGAGGCGATGAGGGAGGAATTCGTCAACTCCATGCTGCGGACAAAGTCCAAGGCGCAGCGCGACGCCATCATCGCGACTGGGCTGCTTCCTGTTTCGCTGGCCATTGACTTGGTGATGATTGCCGTTTCTGGGCTTTTTGAAGTCAACGGTAAGTCTTGTTCACTTAAACATCCATGCCTATTGCGGTTTACTTACTGAATCATCACAGCTGTGTGGGCTTACTTCACCATCAAGGGCTCCAAGACGGCGCGCTCCGTCACCAAGCGCATCGCCTCCACGTCCAAGAAGCCCGAGTCCATCGACCCGGAAAAGTCAGAGGCCGAGCTGGCCAAGGAGGACAAGCTCCAGCTGAGCTTCAAGCCGGCGAACCGCATCGACGTGTTGACGCGATATCTGGAAGCCGAGTGTCACCGTGTCGACTCGAGACTGTTTCCCAGATACACGTCTTCGCCCACGGAAGTGTAAGTTCCTCATTCCCAACTCACCTGCCTCAGTTCATCGGAAAAAGTAAAGCTGACATAAAATCAGGGAATGTTTGGAAGCGATTGGCTGGTCCCCCGCCATGACGCGTGGTCAGAAGAACTGGGAAGATGAGGCTTGGGAGGTTAACGATGTCAAGGAGGATCTGAGGGTTGTGATGCACAAGGCCGCGAAGGAGTGGCGAAAGTGGTGTAATCGTTATGAGAAGAACCCGGAGAAGAGCTTGACTAAGTGAGAACATACTTCTGATTTAGAAGCGACACATGATTTGGAGCGAATACACATCATGTCTCTTTGTGTCATTTGATCTAAAGGAAAGAGTTGTTTGCCCTCCTGACAGTTCCTGCCGATGACATTAAAACACTCACGCCGTTGACAATGCCTCTACCCAGGCGCATCAAGCAGCATCACGGGCAGGCCTGCCAGTCTTGTTCCCACGAACCAGCTCTGGTCCGCCTTCAGAATCGACAAACTTGACCTCCAAAGTTCGCGCCTGGGAGGCGATACGAGCGCTATCACTCGCCTCCCTCAAGAAAGCCCTCGACTCCGCATCAAGGCCGTGGGCTAGCGTCGCCAAGGAGCTTCCCCTCCAAGCAGGGAGCCTGAGTCTTCGCGTCTCCAACATCGACAGCATACAGAAGATGCAACCGCCTATCAACGCACCAATAGGTAGTGATAAGAACGCCCAGTTCACTCTGATCTTGATTTCCCATACCTTCATTGTCCCCGGATACGGATCACTCTGTAGTGAACGATTTCGGATCCATTTTGTCAGACTCGCGGCAACCATTTCAAATGTCCTTGAGATGTTCTGTGAAGCTGCAAAGCTGGTGACAAGGTCCGTCGGCGTTTTGCCAGGACTTGTGCCCGCAGCCCAAGGATACACTAGTAGTTCCGTCTCATCTGGTACGTTTGATGCCGTGTCTTTCCGGCCTGTAAGTCCTACAGCGATCCATTCAATGAGGCTGCCAGCGGTGTTGTGTGAGATATTGAACCTCAAATCTTCTTCCAAGACCACACCAGTGTCTTTGAAGTACTCATCTCGAGAAATAAGGAGTTGCAGATCTGTGCGGGGCGAGTCCAAGATTCCGATATGAAGTGAATAGTTCATATAGGCGTTGAAAGCCTTGGTGAGAGTGAAGTTGTTCAAGTTTTCTCCAGTTAGGAAGGAGTCCAGGTTCCGGTTGGCCCGAGAACTGATGACCTTTTCATGCAGCACATTTTGTTCGACAACAGATTGATAGACATTGGTACAAAAGTAAAGCGCGCACTCGTTGGCCGTAACATCTTCGTCTTCCCAACGCTGCTTCTTTTGGCGATAGTCAGTGCTTGCTGACATTACAGAGAAAGAAAATATCATGGATTGGAGATGGCCAAACGTCAGTGTTCGTCCCGGGTTGTAGGTTGATCGTGCGGTAACTTCGGCGCTTCTGACTTCCTCGTCAATGTTAACTCCAACAGCTCTAAACCCATCGAAATTCGATATGCTTAGGTTTAGTTTCGGAATCTCGAATCTGGTGTAGTTATGAAGGAAGCTATCAGGAAAGTTCTTCCTGTCCGGTAGGGTAATGACTTCGTCCCTAAGATATGTTTTTCCTTTCGACTTGTTCATCGCGTGTGATATGTCGTTGCATGCGCTGCAGACCGCGACTGATGGGAACGGATCCCAAGTACAATTGCTTGTTGGACACTCAAAGGCTGGTTTTGTAGTTTCGGAGGAGCTGAGATCGGAGAAGCCTTCCCATACTGCTGCCATTGCACCAAAGTCACACTTGGACTTCATGGCTACCTGGCTGAAAAAGCCCCAGGGCTTTGGCATCTTGACGCTCGTTCGTCCAAAGCCATAGACTGAAAACTCTCCCGCGTCGAGTCTCTGGGTTCTTCCAATACCGTTTTTCATTTCTGAAGGGTTGACAGTGACGTCTTCTCCCGAAAAGGCGATGACAGCTTGTAGAAATGGTTCAAAGCCTACTAAGACGACCGCTGAAAGGGCGCCGAGAGCGATCCAATGCCTGCATGACTCTATTAGCCTATGATTTTGTTGTATCAATTCAAAAGACTATCGTACGAAAGTTTGGTCCACCAAAGCAGGCGGACACTTCCCCAGGGTCCCCGACTAGCCTCTTCGAAACGGTCAAAGACCATGACATTTTCGTCTCTTCTTCGGAACCAGTTCCACTTTCCCTGACTGATACAAGCGCTGATGGCGAATGCCAGGGAGGCCCGGGACGTAGCTCCGAGAGTCGAGATGAGGGCGTTGAACGATATCGAGAAGGTCCAGGATGATAAGGGCTTGTTCTCATAGAGGGGAAGAAGAACGAGGATTGCAGCGAAAGATATTATGCTAAGTACAATTGCCGAAAGTTCGAGCGACCAGTGGTATTCGCCGAAAGAGAGAAGGCGGGATCGGCCATCGATGACTCTTGGTTTCGCACAAGGCGGAGATGGCTCGAAATCTCTAGCTGGCTCTGTGTCGGTGATCAGACTATATCGAGGAGCCGGTTCATTGCGGTCTTGTCTGGATTCCGGGGTGGACACGCGGCTGGAGGGAGCAACTGCTTCTTGTGGGGGAGAGGAAAACACATAGAGAAGGTCGGGTGAAACATCAATGGGAGGCAATTGCAGTGCAGCAGCGCTTTCCATCGAGTCCTCCCGAAGGGAACTACGAACCGATGACATACTTCGTCTCTGCAATGGGCCTTGCGATGACATACGGTATGAAAGAAGCAGATAGATTGGCAATGGAAGCCTTTCAGCATAAGATTTATGTGTCGTCTTGGGATGGTAAATAGCTTTGTATCCATCTTTTTTGGCCGTTCCCTCAGTTGAAGTCGTACAAACAGACTTGCCTGCGCTGTCGACGTACCATCATTGAGAAAATCGGCTCAGCCTGACCCCTCGCCACACATTAGCTATTATTACTGCCGGTATCTCAGTGTGTTGAGACACAGCTTAAGTGCTGACTCTCGTGGTGTAACCCGCTAAGGCGCCAAGGAGAACATTGTATGGCTGCTCTGGTGACTTTGTCTCCCAGGCTGGCATACAAGGCAGACTTTTGTTTCTGATCAGACCCGGTTCTGTACTGAGAAGCGAATGTCTCATGAAATACAGACTACTTTCGTTCTCCTCTTGCGGCTTAGTGTCCCGTTTTCATGTTTGTTTCATTATGCATGCACATGTAGAATTTCCCGGTTGAAAAGTGTACTTCTAGCGAATTTTGGCCATGACGCGATTGCAGAGAGAAGGAAATAAGGCTCTTTCTTGTCTCATGAAGTGGTTATCATTTTCGAGGGTTCAATCGTCAGCTTATGGTTTTCAGGCGACCTTGAATGACGAGGTCCGACTATTGGGCCTAAATCGACCAAGGTAACTCTAGTCAACTGAAATTCAACTCAATCAGTTGATGTTGTGTTGTTGGTGTCGGTGTTAGTAGATAGGCTCCCGCTTGGCTTGTGGACGAAATCGAGGGAGTCAGACGACATCATCTAGTCTCGGCAGACCACCACTTTCGGCCCGGCTCCGAAGAACGTCCCCCGCCCCCGGGCCACCGGTTGCCAGCAAAGAACAAAACAAAGTCTCTTCTCAAGGTCTTGTGGGAATCTAAGTTGTTGCCTTCTTCCCCATCTCCACCATCCCCCATGATTGAATGCGGGGTAAACCCATGCCTAGAGCTTTCTCCAAGACTCCACCAGTTCAAGCGGCCCAATGCCGTCACCTGGAGCACCTCGGGGAAGATATTTCCATGGGGGGAATCCTGGCCTTGACCGGCCCCAAACCTTGGTTGAAATAGCTTCGGTAAAAAGCCCACCGCCCCTTCGCCCAGCACCAACCCAAACGTAGCGTGGAAGCCGATGTTGGTCCACGATCGAATCGGGGCCGAATGACGATGCTCATTAAACACGAGGAAAATAACGGTGCGGGGGATGCGGAGCCGAACAAAGCCATTGCCCAATGGTTCCAACTTCCGGGCCATCCATAGATGGCCCCAGCCAGCATCTCCGATGGATGTTACGTCCTTTTAAGAGAGAGGCCGTCCTCCTCTTCTTCGCCAGTGTGACCTTCTTCTCCCTCATTGCAGCTTTGTCTCTCACGTAGGTCTTTACGCGAGTCTCTATTTCCGCAATGAAGGGTCTTGCCATCGCCTTTGCGGCGCTTGTGTCGTCGACATGCGCGCAGTACATGAAGACTCCCGCCTCGACTCGTTATGGCTCTCACAAGGCCGTCCCGAGACAGGCCGGCAACCAGACTAGCAACTCATGGCCCTACGCTCCCTTCAGCACTCGCGGACGTGATATCGTCAATGCCCGCGGTGAGGTTGTGACTTGGGCTGGTGTCAACTGGCCGATGAGTGGTACGTTCAACGTCTAGGGCAGGCATACAAGAGCACCTAACTAACAAACAATGAAGGAGAGACCATGGTTCCTGAGGGTCTGGAATGGGCCTCGGTTGATCAAATCCTCGACGATGTCGAGAGTGTTGGCTTCAACTACATCCGCATGTAAGTGCACTTGATTCTTGCACGCGTGTAATACATCGCAAACCTTGGACACACGCCAGCTTACACTCTTCTTAGGGGCTACGCCATCGAGATGGTCGACCAAATCTACGACCGCGCCGGCGAGGACGTCCCCCTCGAAGTTGCCATGATCACGGCCCTCGGCTTCGTCAACGGCACAAAGGTCACCAACGAAATCATCCGCAACAACCCGACCTGGACCCGCGAGACGACCCGCTTCGAAATCTGGTCCGCCATCGTCGAGGCCGCCTACGAGCGCGGCATCTTCATCTCCCCCGACGTGCACGTCGGCAAGGCCCAGTGGTGCTGCTCCCACACGGACGGCAACGCCTGGTTCGACGACGTCAACTTCAACACCACCCACTGGCGCCGCGGTCTCTCCTACGTCGCCAACTGGGCAAAGTCCCACCCCAACATCGTCTCCCTCTCCCTCCGCAACGAGGTCCGCGAGTCGTGGAACGTGACGAACCTGTACTACAACTGGGACACCCTCGTCGGCAACTTCTCCGCCGGCGCCGACGCCATCCACGAGGCCAACCCGGACGTCCTCATCCTCTGGGGCGGCATGCAGTACGGTCAGGACCTGTCCGCTCTCACCTCGGGCAAGAACTACCTCACAGCGCCGTGCTACAAGTGCACCGCTATCCGCGACGCCGCACGCCGCGAGCCAAAGGTGTTTGATCTCGACAGCCACGCCTGGGCGGACAAGCTCGTCTGGGAGCTGCACTTGTACAAGATGAGCGAGGATGTCGACACGGGATCGTGCCCCATCATCGAGGCGGGTCTCTACCGCAACGGCTTCAACGCGTTGGGTATTGACAAGCCTGCGGCTTGCAACGTTACGAACGACTGCCCCAAGGCGAGCCGGTTGACGCCTGTCATCTTCTCGGAATTTGGCAACGGCCAGGACGATACGCTTCGCAACGATACCCTTCAGGTGTGTCTGAGGGAGTACACCGTCAAGCACAACGTCAGCTGGATGGTCTGGGGTCTTGCCGGTAGCTACCGTGTGCGCTCCGGCGCGCAAGGTGTGCCCGATACTTGGGGTTTGACCAACTATGAGTGGAACGGTTGGAACTCTCCCGAGACCATTGAGGATATCTGGAAGCCTTGGGTGAAGGCTATGAACCCGACTAGAAAGTCGTGAGGCACGACTTTAGAGTCCAAGTAGACTTTAATCTGAATTATAATGTGATCTCATTGCCATTCCACAACACCCATTGAATGGTTTACTTTGAGTGACATAATCCAGTCTCACTTCTAGCCCAGAAGCCACAATGTTTCGACAAACACAGCCTCTCAGTGTACCAGCCTAGACTCTGCAAAGCTGCCCGTCACTCCTCTGCTTCCATCCCTCGTTCCCGACACAGGGCTGGCACCAGAAAACGTCGTCTGGATCGACGGTCTTCTTGATCTTGAGAAGGCGCTCATAGTTGGTGCCCCAAAACGTATGTTGCCAGTCTTCCTCATATGACAGACCCTGTGACACATTAATGAGAATCCCAAACGTACTCGTTTCGAACGTTATGCTTGGCTTACCTCATTCAAGTAGGATCCTCCACCAGGCGTTAACTGTCGGAAGCCTTCAACCGAATCGTAAATGCTCTTCTCGGCTTCACTCTTGGACGTCTCATTGAACGAAGTCCATCCAACGGCAGTGACTGTGAGAAATAGGAGTCAGCTCAGGGAACTACTCTTAGACGAATGAATATGACTTACTCGCGTGGATGTAGGCAGTCCTCCATGCCGGGTGAACCGCATCACCTCCGCCCCTAGGCTTCGCGTTGTGCACACCCTTCCCGGATACCAAAAACGCATACATGCCGCCCACATTATCAGTCGCCGTCTTCACTGCACCAGCCAAAACCTCCAAATCCTCCGCCAAAGCCTCCTCATCCAGCAAACGGGAAGCCAGTAGTTTGTTGATACCGCCCTTGTTCATGTCATAATTCTTATCATAAAAGTCAAGCCAGGACGGATACTCGGTGGTAATCTTGGCAAAGGTGACATTGGGCCAGCGCTCCATGACGGTCTGGTTGATTGACGTCCAGATCCTGTCAACTTCTTCCCGGTCCGTGTCATCCTGCATCAGGGATATGCCAATGACGCCCGCCGCGTTCGGCGGGAGGCCCGGGGAGCTGACAGGGTTCGGCATGTGCGAATTGATCAGGGCGTAGCCTGCGAGGCCCGCCTTCTCGAGGGAAGGGACGTTTGAGAGGAAGTAGGCGGCCAGGTCTGGAATGATGGGTGACCTGAGCTCGGTGAGCATCGCCCATGCCGTGTGGGTGATCGGGGGGGACGGGTGTGTTGCGAAGGTGATTGAGGTGAGAACCCCAAACGTTGATCCTCCTCCCTATGTAAGTCAGTACTCAAGGTAAGGTCTCAAAAATGAGGGATATTTACACCGCGCATAGCCCAAAACAGGTCAGCGTTCTGAGCCTCGTTGAGAGTCAAGATCTCGCCGAGGGGCGTGACGACTTCCACCTGCAAGACATTATCCGCCGCCAGACCGAAACGCGGCGCGAGCAGCGAGTGGCCGCCTCCGGTAGCATACCCCCCGACGCTCACCGTCTTAGCGGTACCGCCGACAATGGCTTGACCGTGTTCGGCAGTGGCTTTGTAGAGGTCATACATCTCGGTGCCGCCTCCGGCAGTTACTGCACTTCCTGGTATAGTGATATCGCTCCCTGCGAGCTTGAACTCATCCGCATGATACTCGATGCCCGTCAATTGGTGCACCCAGATAGAGAGCGAGCCAGGGGCAATCGATCTACCTAGGTAATCATGCCCAGTGCTTTTCACAATGAGCCTCACATTGTTCTTCCTCGCTATGACCCCAGTCAACAATCACAGACCAAGCGCACACACGGGACGGAAGTAGATGTCAAAACGCAACATACCAAAATCGATACCAATCTTGACATGCTCCGGCGTGGTAGCATTCACGACGTACGCAGGGTATCCGTCACCGCTGCACAGATAAGCCGGGTCAGGAAGGCAGGAGTCATTAGCGAAGTTGCTCCAGACGACGGAGACGGGGTCGCCAACGTGGAGCTCGTACGAATTCCACCGGGCCTCGACGTCGGCGCAGGCGGTCTCGTTGTAGGCGTCCTGTCCGGGATGGCAGACAGCTCCCGGAGGAGACGGGCGGAGAAGTCGCCCGCCTCCGAGGGACTCGCCGAGCCGGGCCCATTCTGCTGTGGAAGGCCAGTCAGCGGTGCCCGGGTAGGATTTGCACGTTGGTGTGTAGGAAGAGTCTTGGGCTAGGATGAGGGATTCGTGGGACGCGATTCCAAAGAAGAGATATCTTGCGATGTGCGGCAACATGGTTTTTCAAGTGACGAGACTGAGACTCTTAGGATTTGAAGCTCCGGGGCTACGGTCTTACCTGAACAGAATCATGATTTGGAGGCCGAGGCATCGTGAGTTTATAAAGTGTCGCGATCGTCGAAGGAAGCCTGGAGTGGACGATGTTTGTGCAGCAAACAAGTCTGCCGAAGCGGCACGGAATGGACTGGGGTTGAGACAACGAGGTTGCAACGGGGCGTCGTGAGGCGTCGTCTCTAAAGGGCAGTTGCCCGAGATGAACTCTCGTTGGTTGCGAGATGTCAGACAATGATGTTGCCAATCGAGAAATCCTTTTCGCGAGGATCAAGCATCCCACTACATCTCGGTTATCTTTCAGCTCCTGCAAGACGGCAAGCAAAATCCTAACCACGTTGTATCGGGGCGCTAGTGAGACCGTCATGAAGGGTAAGATTCATCTAGCCGCTACAGCTCGTCAACGGTTTACCGTGTGTTGCATGTCAGACTCGGCCGTGGCTTGGCCGGGCGTTGGCCAACCCGAAACATGCGAGCGGTGAGCCATCATCGTGTGTTCTGTAGTCATGTTTCATTCCAGACAAGAGCCTCACAAGGTATCCTCATCAGTCATCAGCCTATCTTTTCTCACAACCTATACAATAGAGATACTACATCACGTCAGCGACCGAAGAGTAGGTACTGCTTGGTGGACTATGCCACACACCGCAATACACAACCAGGACTGGATTTTGCCTTGTTACATAAAGGACTACGTGACGTACTTAAAGGATTGGAGACTCTGGAAGGATAAACGCCCTTGGCAAGCTTGATTGGGCCTATCGTGGTTCCAACATCGACAAACTGCATGCAAACACACTATGGGCGACTTGAATCATATCGGCAGTTGGAACTCTCCAGGATCTCAACCACCTCTTTGGTACAATGGTTAAGGTGCGTTAGAACACTATGGATATTGTGCAACTCGAGTTTCGCACACCCAAAGCTCGCCTAAAGACTCTTCATCGACCGCGTACCACTAGATACCTAGTACATGATAATACCAATGCCGCATTTTACGATCATAATCGTAAGAAAACGTGTGTAAAAGTGCCACACGATGGACGCTTTTCTGCGGCTACCTTTGAGAGATACATCTTTTACGCCTCAAGGTATCACCTATAGCTACCACAAAGCTTACAATTCTTCTTGCATGATACTGTCCCGCAGCATTGAACAACGACCACTTGAGTAACTTACATTACGATGCATCTTGGGACGTCTGAACAACAGGCCTCTCGAACGGAGCCTCGGTGCAACCTACTCAGATTTTGCCGTCACCTGCTCGTCACCACAAGGCAACTCGCCTTCAACTCGGTGGCCTACGCCAATTTCCTCGCCATCTGACACGAGCTCGGTCAGGATTTGCTGGAGGTGTTCTGCTGCTGGATCTCCCTTCAGTACAAAAACAACCCCTTTCTCGACTTCATATCCTGACGGATGTCTTTAGTTGTAGCAGACGACGGCCCTTCGCAATCGTGACCACCAGGAACCCAAGAGGCGTCGGGGGCGGGAGACGAAGGTAATGGTGAAGCCGGGGTAGGTGGCGGTGGTGAAGGCGGCGGAGACGGCTCCGGCGTCTCGACATACCTCATACTTTCCAAAAGATCCCAACTCGCGTCCGTCGAGTCGCTCAACCTAGCTCGCTGGATCCGTACTCCCAGTGAACTGGCCAAAGATTCGCGGTCCAGATGATCGTAGAAGTACCCCTCCAGCGCCGAGCTGTCAGCCTCACTCGTAACACGATCCCAGTTTGTGGCAGCGACGACGACGTGCCGGAATCCACGGGACTTGAAGGCGTTCAAAAAAGCGTCCAGGTTACGAGCTGCGTAGTCAGCGTAGCTTAGATCCATGATGCGCTGGAGGTAGATGACGCCGTCTATCTGTGTGTCCATGGACTTGAGCCGGGTCTTGATGTAGTTGAGTGTCTCCATGTCTGGGAGACGCCGCTTGTCGGGAGAGAGGTAGGGTGTGTCAATGAGATGCATTTGAAGGTCCTGATCATCGAGGTTGGCTGTGTGTATGCTGATGTCGTCATCTTGGGCGGCTACGTAGTCGCCCGCGTTTTCGAATAGGGATCGGATAAATGTTGTCTTACCACAGCCTCTGGGGCCGATTACTGCTATTGTGAGTGTCTTCATCCTTGTGTTTGTGTCAGACTTCTGTATATAAGTGCCTACTGAGAGCGATTGTCGGAGCGTTGCCAGAAGCGGCTTCATGGTGGTTATAAAACGATGAAGCATTTGTGGCTATATCTCATCTGTCAGAAATCAATTGAACCAAGTTCGAAGTTCCGTGTTATTTTCCTCACAAGAGGTCTGCGTGGTGAACGACCTCTAGACCAGACCGGGTTCTTTTAAGGTATTGGCAATGAGTAGGAGGTCCCAGGCAGGTAGCTCTAGGTAGACCTGAGGAAGCCACAAGATTCTCTTGGACTCAAGACAGAGTGTGTTGTAGATTACCGTATTCCAAGACTTTGCTAGCTAACAAGGAACAATAAAGGGTTGTCAAAGACTAACTGCGTTGTTGAAACAGCTCCTCTCGAAGACATAGCTGTATATCCAGAAGCATTGTTTATGCCGCCTTCGAAGTTCACAATCGTCCGTTTTGTTTGGTCAAAAGGAAGCGACCAACCTCTTTCGCATCTACAAGCTTAGGTTCAGGAACCGAAAAACCTGACCTTAACTTCGAGGTCGATTTGCACTCGACCGGAGGAGACTCACAAAGCCGACAACTTCACGCGGCGGGAGGGCCCGCGGACTAGTTATGCCGCATTCCGGCTCCCGATTCTGAGACGGACATCTGAGATGTTTTCAATTGTCTGGCCGGTTGGCCCAATGGCAAGGCGTCTGACTACGACATACCGTGGAATCAGGAGATTGTGGGTTCGACCCCCATGCTGGTCAAATTCTTTTGCCAATTAGAGCAATAGCATATTTTTGACGTCTTCTCTCAACGGGGAATCGCTCTGGGGGTTTCTTTTCTCCAATCGCACTCATTTGTGGACAGGCCTGGCTAATGTTGACCCTGTGACTGTGACGAAAGTGGCGCTTTGTGGCCGACAACTCAGCACCACTAAACTCTGATAATGGCGTCGTATAGTCGTTGCGGCCGCGGAAGAAACTTGTTCTAGACTTTTGAACGCCTCCCCTACGCATCAGATGCAGCCAACAAAGGCTAGAGTGAGTTGGCAAGTGCTCTCCAAGTTCTCTAAACTAAAGAGTAAGCCGGCGCATCACCGGTTGCTTTCCAAAGATGTGGAAAGTTTGGCAACTACATTATTTGCCGGATGAGCTTAAACGTAGGGAGTTTAGCTGCCGTTGCTAGCCCTGCACGGCAGACTTTCTGCTAAACTGGGCTCAACTCTATCAAGCCGCCCCCAGTTCGAACTTTCTTCTTTCTTAACGTTCTTCTAAGACATATTGGAGGCCAACCAAGCTAGCTCCAAGTCTTCTGGATAAGTCGGCAAGTCGACCTTCCAAAGAGGGTGTACGCCGAGGCCGCAACTATCGCACCAGACAAGGGGTGGAGAGGTTGGTTATTCGGTTTGGTTGAGGAGCTTATGAGATGGGATGCTGTGCCGCAGTGACGTACTACCTTGGCGCCTTGGTGTTAGAGCGCCGCCGGGAGCCTTGAGAAAAGATACAGAATGGCAGTGCCTGGAGCAATAAGTAGGTGTTCCGTGGGGGATGGCTGTATGTGTGATACGGGCAGTCCCGTCGAGTGGGACTCGGGCGCAGAATGAGAAGAATGTTGCGCGAAGGGTCTGTGTCTCAGTAGATGATAATAGGTTACTCAAGGCTGGAGACTCAGCCCTGCCGATCGTCAGCAGTAGCGATTGTAGATCAGCTGGGGATTCCTCCCAAACAGTAGCCTCGAGTCTATCCGTAGAGAAGAAGCAACTCTAGGTTGAGAAGAGTGATGACACCAGGGTAGGAATTGACATTGAGCAACGTGGAACTTGAAGTACAATGTACGAAGTATTCTGAGCTTCCGCCCACCTGCCCCATCCCCGCCCCGCCGTCGTCTTTTCCTACGAATCCGAGCCAATTGCAGCGGGAGCGAGTCCGCCCACTTTGATCCTTCGCCCACGGACTGGGCAACTGCAGACTGACTGACTGCAGCAGTGATGGCTTCTGTGCAGTTGTGCAGGCAGTATATACTATGTAGGTAAGTACGGATACGCAGTTTTAAGAGAGAGTTGGGTTAATTTGGGTGTAGATCAGCAAGGTGCAGGGTGCTGACGCTGCTGACGGGACGGGGAAAGCGCCCAGCGGGAACTTGCAGGGGTTGCAGGGGTCGCATGCCACGTCGCGTGCCGACTTTCCCAGAAGTCGACAAGCAAATTGCACCAAATTGGCAGCGGATTACACCGAATCTGCACCCAAAATACTCGACTTGGCGACGCAAACAGCCCATCTTGGCCCCTAAGCCTTGAAGGACCTAAGGACCTGAGGTGAGTCTGCCTGCCTAACTCCGGTCCTAGCAAGCCTGGTCGGTCACCAGTGTTCGGATTTCTCTTCCATATTCTCTTGGCGAAATCTGCACGGCATCCTCCATTCATCCTTCCACCCTCCTCCCCTCGTTTCCGCCCAGACGTCTTGGTATTTTCTTTCCCTCGTGTCCTTGTCAGCCTGTTCCTTTCCGGTTGGGGTTTCTTCATTGTTTGTTTCTTCCTATTCTCTTTTTTCCTACCTTTTCCCTTACGGATTCCCAGGATACAAGACTTTGGAGGCAATACATCTCCGACGACCCTAATTCTCCTTGAAGATCCACGCATGCGCAGCCACCCCTGTCGGACGACGACGACGACGACGACTGCGCCGGGCCCCTTTCCATCAATGCGATAAGAACGACTCGAAAAAAAAGAGAGAGCGACATCCCATTTCCGTACACGCGGCCTCCCTTACCCCCCAGAATCCCATACTTTTCGACCTTGGGAAAAACCTTCGACGCTGTCAAACCATCCGCATACGTCAAAAATAACGATTCCGTCCCGTCCCGTCTCCAATTCGTCCATTCCACCGGCGCCACATCCCGCACGCGTAAACCCAATCTCGAAACGAAAGCTTGCGGCGGTTTAAGCTTGGGTCGATAACCCCGGCACGGGTACAGAAAGGCGCCAACCGCCACCATTACGGATACAAAACCCACGAGGTCTTCATCTTCAAAGGTCCAGGGTAACCCGCTTCGACGCCCTATTTCCGAAAGACGACAAGAATCCCATATAAGTGGTGGTTCAGACCTCATCGTGGGTTCAGCAAATCAAACGCAGGCTGGTTCGTCTCGTCTCAACACATTGCGCAGCGGGAAACCTTGACGGCAAAAAAGGGAACAAGACCTACGCACACACCAGAATCCGCAGAGAAAGAAGGTCACCACCATGTCGTTCCCAGCCCCAACCCGCCCGCGGCGTGGTGTGGTCTGCGTCGCCGCCTTCTTCATCCTCACCACAATCTTCCTCGCGGCAGCCCGCCTCGCCTCCCTAGACCTCACATCAGCCATCCGTCGCCGGCCCGCCGCGAAAACAGCATCCGAGCCCTCACCAGCCGATGCGCCCATGTCCTACGGCGAGACCGCTCGCCCAGGCTTCACCGACCTCTCCGTCCACATCGCCACACTCCCGGAGCGTCATCTTCCCTCCCGCGAGAACCCGAGCCGCAGGCTCATCGTCGTCGGCGATGTCCACGGCATGCGCGTCTCACTCGACAGACTGCTCGAGGAGCTGCACTTTGACAAGTCCCGCGGCGACCACCTCGTCTTTGCTGGCGACATGATCAACAAGGGCCCCGACTCCCGCGGTGTTCTCGATCTGGCCATGCGCCTCGGCGCCTCCGCCGTACGCGGAAACCACGAGGACCGCGTGCTGTTGGCGCATCAGAACATGAAGACGACCTATGTTACCGACTCGGACGCTCACGGTAATCCCGTCAACAAGCGAGAGGAGGAGGCAAGACAAGCCAAGGCCGAGGAGAACAAGGAGGAGGACAAGAAGCCTGAAGAACCTCCCACTGACAACGTCTCACCCGAGGCCGAAGGCCAAGGAGAAGACGGCGAGGACCAAGACGAAGACGAAGCCTCCCTAGAAGAGACCGAACAAGACGACCTCGAACCCTCAATCTTCCCCCACGGCGACTCCAAAGAACGCGCCACCGCCCGCTCCCTCACCCGCAAACAACTAAAGTGGCTCTCCACCCTCCCCGTAATCCTCGACGTCGGCGCCGTGGAATCCATCGGCGGCAACCTCGTCGTCGTCCACGCAGGCCTCGTCCCAGGCCTCTCCCTCAAACACCAAGACCCCTGGGCCGTCATGAACATGCGCGGCCTCGTCTACCCGCGCGAGGAGCTCCGCCGGCAAGAAGCCCACCGCGCCCTCGAAGACTACCGCAGGACCCACACCGCCGCCCCCGGCGTCACCGAGACCATGATCCAGCGCGAGCACGAGCGCCGCCGCAAGCCCCACGACCGCAAGATCGCCATCCCCACCGACCGCCGCGACGGCTCCAGCAGCTGGCCGAAAGCGTGGAACGCGCACCAAAAGGCGCTGCCTGAGAAGGAGCCCCGCACCGCCGTCGCCTACGGCCACGACTCGAAGCGCGGTCTGCAGATTGACAAGTTCACGTTCGGTCTCGACTCGGGCTGCGTCAACGGCGGGGAGCTGACCGCTCTCGTCATCGAGGCGTCTGCCGACGGCGGCGTCACGCATGCCATCAAGAGCACAAAGTGCAACAAGGACGAAGGGAGAAAGGACAAGAAGAGGAACAAGAAGCACAAGAAGAGCAAGAAGGGGAAGAAGAGCAGCGAGGAGGTGGACGAGGCCAAGTCATAGAGACGCGTTCCCCCTGAACAAGGAAGACGTATCGTCTCTTAATGAGAAGAGGAAAAGGGGAAAAAAGAAGTGCATCAAGCAAACTGCATGTCCAAGACGGACAACCCAGAAACGAAGGTGAGGAGAAACAATTGCATCTGCATGCGTATGGGCTGGCTGCCCAACACTTCCCCATCTCAAGAGAGGGGAACGACGGAAATGGATATACCTAGAAGTCATCGCCAACGTTTCTGACACACCACCAAGAGACGTTTCATTGTACAAAATAAGTTGCACCCACAAGGCATAGGGACATGATCAGCAGCAACTACCGTAATGAAGGACAACATCATCATCATCATCATCCCACTAGGCGTTTTAGTCATTAGAGCAATACAAATTCACATTTTGAACTCAGGACATTGGGAGACCAATTTCTCGGATTTTTGCTACCAAGCAGTCTATCTTTGTGATTTTATGCCTCCCTCTGAAAAAAAAAATAAGTTGACTTCCACACAACTCAGCGCCTCTTCCATCACTTGACGCGCCGTTTGTTGGGGTGTGTGTTATGTGTGTGATGGGGTGGAATTGTTTGTTTTCCTTCTCATTAAGTCATTCTCACATCATGATATATCCTCCTCCCGACGGGAAAGTTGTCTCGCCCGCGGACGTGGCTTTTTGTTTTTTTTTTGTTACATCGCTTCCGCATCAGGACAGGCAATTTATGCCTGGACCTTCTGCTTGATGATGTCCTTGAGGGTAACGGCATCAGCGGCGAACTTGGAGATACCCTCGCGGAGCTTCTCGACGGCCATCTGCTCCTCGTTGAAGTCGAAGCGGAAGAGAGGCTCGTTGCTGATGTAGGACTTCTTCTCAAGGTTGAGGCTGGAGGCGGCGGCGGCGTCAAGCTTCTTGGGGACGGGGGCGTCGGAGTTAAGGAGCTCCTCGAGCAGGTTGGGCTGGTGAATGTGTTAGTTAGTGGTTCTCTGGACCATTCAAGGTTACAATAAGAGGTGGCAAACGTACAGAGATGGTGAGGTAGTCGCAGCCGGCAAGCTCGGTGATCTCGCCAGTGTTGCGGAAGGAGGCACCCATGACAATGGTCTTGTAGCCGAACTTCTTGTAGTAGTTGAAGATGGTGCCGACGGACTTGACACCGGGGTCCTCCTCCTTGGTGTACTCCTTCTTGTGGGCGGCCTTGTACCAGTCGAGGATACGGCCGACGAAGGGGGAGATGAGGTAGGCACCGGCCTCAGCGGCGGCGATGGCCTGGGTGATGGAGAACATCAGGGTCAGGTTGGTGTTGATGCCGTGGTCGCGCTGAAGGATCTCGGCGGCCTTGATACCCTCCCAGGTGGAGGCGATCTTGATCAGGACGCGGTCCTTGGAGATGCCCTGGGCCTTGTACAGCTGGGGTGGATGTTAGCAAAGTTGCTCAAAACTATCCAACGTCGGGATACAAGACGTACGTCAATGATGTGAAGGGCCTTGTCGACGGAGGCCTTGGTGTCGAAGGAGAGGCTGGCGTCAACCTCGGTGGAGACCTTGCCGGGAACGACCTTGAGAATCTCCTTGCCGAACTCGACGAGAAGGGCATCGAGGGCGTTGTCAACCTGCTCGTCGACGGAGCCGCCCTGCTTCTTGGCGGAGGCAACGGCCTCGTCAATCAGCTTGGCGTACTCAGCCTTCTTGGAGGCAGCGAGGATGAGGGAAGGGTTGGTGGTGGCATCCTGGGGCTTGTACTTGGCAATGGCTGTATAGTCGTAGAGTCAGCAAACGTCCTCTGTATATTGGTATCATGCCTCAATCCATTGACCATGTTGGCTGTGATGGATCGAGGTTGTGGTGGCAAAAAGGTGATCAGGAAGTTTTTGAGAGATTTTGGGGGAATGGCGGGGAGGAAGAAGGCGGGGTGGACTGACAGGCAAAGTCACCAGAGTCGCTGACGACAACGGTGCCGGTGGCCTTGAGCTGGTCGAGAGAAGAAGACATGGTGATGTTTGATGAAGGAATTGTGGCGGTTGTTGGTGGGAGATTGACTTGAGGAGGAAGAGAGGGGAGAAGGAGAGGAGGGAAGAAGAAGAAGAGAGGATGTAAGGTCGTTGAAGTAGTAGATCTTTGTTGAGGAACAAGCGTACCGTACCGTACCGTACCTCCCCCGGGGGACGGGGCGAGGGGTAATTTGTCCCTCATCCTCGCACCTCTCACACCTCACACCTCAGACGCCCGGACGACAGACGGTGGCCGCCCCCCCTAGGTAGTGTGGGTCTAAAAGTGTCACGTATCTGAGAGTACTTCGTACCTTTGGACCTTGGTACATGACATGAGCAAAAACCGCCGCGCCTTCCCCGAAGATGGGAGAAGCTGACGGTAGGTATCTCAGGTACATTGAATGGCTGTGATGCTGTAGAATCCCGTCCGTATCCATGATCAAGGGCCCTGGCCGTTCCGGAACATGGACCCAATGTTTCTTGTGCCATTTCAACTGACTACCAAGGCTATTCAATGTAGTTTCTTCTGAAAGCGTCGATCAAATTATTTTTTTGACTTCTTTAAGACTGCTTAAGGAGGCAGGTTGTTGGTTCGTTTCTCGGCCCCTACTCTGTACTCTGTACCGTTTTGGATGCCCTCTGCTTCGAGTGCTTAGACTTACTTACATCAGCAGTTGACCGTCACCGTGACCGTCACGGCCTGTCCTTTTTTTTTTGTCCCTCCCCGCCCACCGTTTGGCGGGGTATTATTACGTCGTGGTGACCCACACCTCGCAGACGGCCGTGAGTAAGGCTGCTGCAGAGTGCAGAGGTGTGCTGTGCTCTGTGCTGGTGGTGCAGTTGCTGCTTCAGCTTGCAGCCACCAGGCACGACCCAGCGATAGAGGTATCCGTCAGGTAAGGAGCCCCCATCACCGTCCGCCCCTCCATGACCCAGAACCATCGTCATACCCCCAGTGTTTTCCGTGGAACTCGATGCCAGTTTTGAATAATGCTGCTTGCTGTCCTTTTTATCTATTGTTGAATGTCACTTTTCGCTGGATCCCAAAGACATTTCACATCGGCGGTTCCGCTTTTTGGCTGTCGCGAGTCCCTGTCGGATATCCTCAATGCTAGCCAAGGCTGGTTTCTAAAAAATCGCTCTCACGCTTTTTGAACTCTGGTTTTACCCGCTTACTGCGAGGCTGCTGCTTCTTCGTACGTGCACAGGCCCTAAGAAGAGGGAATCCGACGTAATGGTACCCATAGAAAACGGAGAAAAATCGCGAATCGCGATCCGTGGATGGGATTTTCGAGTCGCTCAGGACAACCAACCCCATTTACCAGAGTAATCCATCGTTCCTGATAGACGAAAACCAAGGAAGACATCGGCTGAGGCGTCAAAAAAGCGAAAAAAGTAGCTTGCCTGGGTTCTTGCGATATGGGGCGAACACAAGGAACCCGGAAGAGTAGAGATATCGTCTTTGTAGGCCCGACTCGAGATCCAGAGCCTTCAAAGCACCGTATGGGCGGGATTGGATGTATCATCTCTTCGGTGTTAGGCGATGTCAAAAGTTGCTGGGTCACACGCCGCCGTTCGCCATCGCCGTTCCCATCCCGCCGTCGCCGTAGGTGGCCCCCCGTCCGTTCCGGCACCTTCTGATCAACACTGGACTTTAGTAAGTAAGAATGCGACCTAATTACAGGCGCTTGGCTAGCCCGCCTGAGACGTCCATTGCCGTCGTGTCTTCATGTCGGAAATATGAGCCATCTCCTTCGGCCCAAATAACCCATCGCCGCAACCTAGTTATCCGTACCTTTCTTGGACCGTCAATGAAAGAGGCATACCGCCCGTAATCGTTTTGAAGGCTCTTCTACACGACTTGGGCCTGGGCCTCGTCTCAACCAAAGAATTGACCCCCCAAGATTGCGCAGAACCAAAGGCCACTTGGCATTGTGACTCAGCCCATCCTCCCGTCTACGACTCTGCGAGAGTCCATCGTGCTTCTCGCCTTCCACCACGTGCTCGCCATCGCTCTTCATTGGTCCCTCCAAGACTTTTACCACCCTTGGACTTTATCCGTCAGATCCGCCCGCCGCCTCAATTGCCCCTCGGTTGTCATGGCCGCTTTATCTCGCAATACTCAGACAGTGGTGTAGACCCTTCCCGCGCACCCCCATGCCAGCAAGGACTTCTCAATTCGTCAATAGTCCCGGTCGCGAGAGAGACCACGGGTACATTAGAGAGAAATGGAAACTTCAATGGGCAAAAGCTCGTTATCGTGGGATCCAGGCATCGTATTTTACCGCCGTCCAGTTCCCTCACTTCCGCGCCAATGTCCGACGAGCTCGAAGCCGCCAGCCACCAATGAACCAGCGACGAGCCCGGACTCTCCCCCGAAGTCGCCCTCTTGAACCCATAGGATGACCCCCACTTCGAATCAGGAAACTCCGGTCCCCGGTATTCTCTGACCTTCCACCGCCTACTTTCACATCCCACCATCCCTCGCCAGACGACCGGCTAGGCTCGCCCTCGCCATCTCGCGGAGAGCGGCCAAGCCAGCGCATCCAGTTTCCCGTGAGGTCCATTCTAAGCGCACTATTGGCGGGCATAGCGTCCTCAAAGAAAACGGAGCCCTTCTTGGGGTGCCTCTTCCCGCTCGGGACTCGGGACTCGCCCAGTGCTCTCTCCTCTCCTCGCCTGGGAGAATCTCAAAAGACAAGGCCTGGAACTCTTTGAGCCGACCGGCCGACGATCCCGACCAAAACCCACCACGGCACCGGGAAGTTGGAACCCCTCCATTACGTAATTCCGAGGAAGCTGTTGCCAACATCGCGACATATCAACTCCACGCTTTTTTGAACAGCATCACGAGACATCCTCCCTTATTCTTACGCTTTGCGAGAGACAAGAAAAGTACAATTCGGCAAGACCGCAAATGGTCTATTGATTCATGCAAGGCTACTGTGAATTATGCAGTGACTTTTGTGTTTTCCTAAAACCGCCGCCACCCTCCCAAGAACTGTTCCTCCCAATGCCCCATCCAATGCATTTAGTCCTCAGTGATATCGCCGTACTCCCACATGCCGAGGCGCTCCTCCTTAGCCTTGGCCTCAACCTCCTTCAGGTGCTTCAGGTAAGCGGCGTGTTGGCCGCTGCGCTCCCACGCCTTGAGCTTCTTGGGCACCATGGCCTGACCGTTGGCGACGATCTCCTTGTTGATCGAGTCGTTCGGGCCCGGCTTCTTGTCGCTCGCGTTGTAGTCAAAGAGGGTGATGTAGCTAACGCCCTCCTTGGTGTCGACAAAGTCGAAGCTGGCAACCAACTCCTTACCCTCGGTCAACTCAGCAATGAAGCCGATGGATTCCGAGAAGTACTCGGGCGCAGTGGGCAGTTGAAGGAATGAAAGCGAGGCGTCAATTGCCTGAGCCTTGAGCTTCTGTGTGGTGAATTGAGGCTGATCCAAAGGTCTCAGCTTGGACCAGGGCTGCTTCTCCGTGTTACCGTAGTCGATGTAGACAACCTCAGCAACCTTGGCTGCGCGATCGTTGGAGCGAATGCGGCCTCTGTACCACTCTCCGTCGGCAGAGAACTTGGCGGCGACAAAGTCACCGGCTTTGGGCGCATCGCCGATAGGCTTGCTGTTTGCCGAGTTGAGGTGGAACTTCTTGAAGTCGTTCATGAGGGTCGTCAAAGCAGCAGTGCCCTTGCCAATTTCCTGGATCTTGATCTTTCCGTTGCCGTCAATGTTGGTAATAACAACATCGCGGTAATCCTTGGGCTTGTTCTCGTACGCCTCGGGGGTATCATTGGTCGTCTCGACGGCCTCAGCCTCCTCTTCCTCCTCCTGAGACGGGTCCCAGCTGTGCCACAGTCCCTTGCGGCCCTCCTTGGCCTTCTTCTCAGCCGCAAGCAGCTCGGTGGCGTTGCCAGACTTCTCGGCAGAATAGCGGTGCACAGATGCCAGACCCTCCTCGACGAGCAACTTGGCGACGTTCTCACGGTTGATGTACAAGTCACCGATGAAACCTCCAACCTTGTCAATGTCGTAAATGTCGACCTCAACGTCACGCTGGTTGCAGCGGCGGCTGGCAAGGTCAATAGCCTCCTGGCCAAACTCCTCACCGTTGTCGCCTCCACGGCCGGGGGCACGAGGAGCACGGATGCCACCCAATACCAACGTCAGCTTGACACCCTCACGGGGAATCAGGATGGTGAAGCGAGAGCCAGACTTGACGAAATCAACAATAGCGGGCACCTTCTTTTGCCTCGACAGAGTGCCGAGCTGGATCTTGGCCTTTTGCAGAGACTCGGAAGCATCGGCATATTGCTTAATCTTGGGAGCCTTGCCAGACCAGATACCCTTCTTCTCTTCCTTGGCCTTCTCCTGGGCAGCGAGGAGCTCGTCGTAGTTTGGAGAGCGGTCAGTATCATCCTTGCGGTGACGGATGACAGTCGCGTAACCAGCCTCAACCAGCTCGAGACCAACGTTCTTGCCCTTCTCCGTGACTGTGGCAATCTCGCGAGCCTCGTAGCCGTCGGTAGCAGGCTTGGAGCCGTCGATGCTAATCTTGACATGCTTGCCGATAATCTTCTTGCGCAGGAATTCCTTGGCCTCTTCCTTGTAGGGGGCTTCTGACGCCTCATTGGTGCGAGGGCCGCGGATACTGCTGAAGTTGACTCTCTGCTCCTTGTCACCAGCCTTGTTGCGAACAATGATGGTGTCTGCGCCGATAATCTTTGCGACAATCATGTCGGAGGAGGCGCCGTCAGCCTTGGCAACGTGGTGCTGGTGGATGCGCAGCTTCTTGCCCTGGGCCGTCTTCTCAGCACCACGGAGGCTGGCCATCTTCTCGCCGAGCATGGTGGAGTGGAAGTCGTTGCATCTGGCGAGACCCTCGGTAAGGAGGAACTCGGCAATGTTCTTGTTGCCGTTGGGGTGGATGATGGCTGCCACCAGCTGTCCTTGAGCGCTGGCGCCAACGATATCAACCTTTACGCGGCGCTGGAGCAGTCTCTCCTCAACAAAAGCCTTGGCCTCGTTTCCAAACTCTTCAGCAGCCTGAGTCTGGCCGGTAGACTGTATCGTTCGCTCGGTGGTAGGCGTACGGACTCCAGCAAGGAGTGTCATGACCTGCACGTGCTTCTTATCCGAAAGGAGCAGTCGCACAAGAAGACGGTCACCGCTCAGAACACGCTCGACAATGCCGTCGACAGTCTTTCCCTTCCATTCGTTCATGAATTGAGGGCCGCCAAGGTCATTCTGGACTTGAATGTTGCCGCCAGTGCCAGACCAGAGACCCTTGCCGGCATTCTTGGCTTCGGTCTCGAGTTGGCGCAAGTTGTCGAGACGCTGAGTAGTAGCCTCATCATCATCCTTGCGGCCAGCCTCTTCTCTGACCTTGAGCCATCCGGCCTTGATAGCTTCATCGGGGAGAGAAGGGCCATCCTTGGAGAGCAGAGCAGTGCCGAACTCGCGACCGGAAGGTACAGTGTAAGCTACTGTGCATTGGATCTGCTTGCCAACGACAAGTTCTCTGAGGTATTCTCTTGACTGGAAAGCGAATGGTTCATCGCCTTCCTTGTTCAGGCGAGGAGCCGTGACGTATGCGAGGGAAAAGGTCTTTTCGGCTCTGGGGTTGTTGGGAGCGGTCAAGACGAGGGTATCGCCGCTAAGCACGCTCTTGACCTTGGCGAAAAAGGGCTTCGACATGATGGGTGAATCAAGGAGTGACCGGATGCTATTGAGAAGATATACTATAGAGATCCATGGATAGTTAGCATGCTGCCCATCCCAAGCTATTTGCGGTGACCGTTGTGTGTCTCGTGCCGGCATGGCGTCTCAGACATTCTGAAGCAATGAGCTCCAAGCATTGGAAAGGAACCATGAACTGCAATTGACAGCTCCGATTGAAGTCACAATAAAGCTTTCCAAGATGACTGTGACTGCCAGTGCACAATTATATCAAAGACAAAGCCATTGTGTTCAGGTGAGGCTGTCTGAGAAGCGCATGGATAGGTGCAGTTCCCCCCGGGTAGAAGCATCAGCTTGCCGCCCTCCCTGCAGAGGAAAGCTCAATGTCCAAATAACCAGGGGCCATTTTGAAGAAGGGAAAAACAGCAAAACGTACCGGTCAATGAGAAGGGGTTTGGTAAGGAAAACGGAGAGAGAGGATGTAGAGATGGTTATCGGGGGAGAGAGGGAGGGGGAGAGTTGTGTTGGAAAGGAGTAGTAGCGAAAGGCGATTGTTCGATTCAAACGTTCGACAGTCGTACCGCCTTTTTGACAGCTTGCCTCAATTTCGCCCGGTCTCGAGCAAGCAAGTGTGGGGAAAGGAGTTCAGGGACCACAGTCCACACGGAGGCAGGGGTAGCAGCTCGCCGGTGGCCAGTAGCAGTGGCGGAAGCCCTTAAGCGAGAGCGGGGTTACAGCTACCTTATGTAAGGTGCTGCACTTGCGGTTTTGGTTGCTAAGGACAGCTTCCCCCTTGAACAACAACAATGCGTCACTTGACTTTCAGTCCTGCATAAGCAAGCATTGAACGATTGATTCATGAGAATCAAATTGCTGAGTATCTATGACTCTCAGTGTTTCTATACTACTTCCAATTGTTGCTTAGAATTTCTGGTCTCTGAGATATTCAAAGTGTCCGAGTGATGTCTTGTTGCAACTGTGACTAAGGAAAAGACACCATCATGCCAGTATTGGCAGCGTTCACGTCATATCCTACCCCTCACAGTGCAAGGACCAGCCCCGCAACTCCCGCTGGACATTCAGCATTTAGCCTCAGTTTTGACGCTATTCACCATGCCAATTCAGAGATGCGATTTACGGTGATTTTTTTGTATTACTTTTTGAAGATGCCATACTACGGTTGAAGGCTTCTACTATCAATTTTCAGCTGCCTTCAATACAGCCAGCGAGCATTGTGAAATGAAGCATATCAAGAGCTTGACAACCCCCACCTTGGATGGCAATCCGTCCCAAGACAGAAGCTATCCGGGCACAGAGCTTAGTTGGAGATACCAATGACACCTGCAATCGATCATTAGTTTCTTCCTCTTTGTCAGGAGGCAATAGTTTTACATACCGCAGGCGGGACGGGGGCCGGCGTTGCCAGTCTTCAGGGACTCCTCGTTGTCACCCTTGCCGAGGTCGTCGGTGCCGCCGTGGACAACGACAGTGCGGCCGATGACGCTCTCGGGGCCGATCAGCTTGACGTGCTTGTCGGTGACGGTGCCCTTGGAGTTACCCTGGCCATCGGTCTCGATGTTTCCAAGGTCACCGACGTGGCGGTTCGCGTCCTCGGGGGCGCCGTGAGTCTTGTTGTGAGGGTTGACTGCAGCGTTCCGTGGTCAGCTCTTGTTTACCTTGCTTCCCACCAACTGATGGCATTCCTTCAGACTCGTCTCCTAAGGATACTTACAGTGAGGGCCGGCGGAGGTGCAGCCGTTGGTGTTGTCACCAAAGGTGTGGATGTGCATGCCACGCTTGGCGTTGGCGTCGTTACCGGTGATGTCCCAGGTAATGGTGGTGGGAGCGGACTCGGACTCCTGCTCGAAGACAACGGAGCCGGTGACCTTGGAGTCACCACGGACGACAGCGACTGGGAACCAAGGTTAGCGAACTGCTTCATCCTCATCTTGATAAAGCGCCCCCCCTTTCCTACCCCCCTTCGAGGACAGCCTTTTCTACCCTTGGCTTTCTCCACGACGGGAACGACGGGAACCATCTGAATTCGAACCAAACGGATCGACAGCAGACGGCGCAAGGAACACGAGGATGGAGTCGATCGAGCTTGAAGATTGGCCAACGACAAGCTGGTTCCCAGTCGTAGGCACGTCGCTGAGCCATCAGGGTGTTTGCTCTCTCCCACGTCGTTCCAAAACCCGCTCAATCCAGCGCAAAATTGGATGGTCGGCCTGCGTTACCCCTCCATCCCCGGCTCTGCGGCTCTGCACTAGGCCGACGAGGAAGGTTGGTTCCCGTGTATATAAAGAGTGACACTTACCAGCCTTGACCATTTTGAATGATTTTTTTGTGGTACTTTGGGTTGGAATTGGTTTTGTTGTTTTGCGGGTGTGGTTGTTCACGCAGCAGATGTTGAGGAGAAGGGAAATGATGAAGGTTCAAGGTGCAAAGAGGGGAAGAAGGGGAAAGTACCTTATGGAGTCTCTGAGACGGGCCAGCTCAGACGGGGGAACACTGGGGAAGAGAAGAGACACACACGCACACTACCTCACTCAAGATGGATCCCTCACTGCGAATGGAAAAGGGCGGGCACCGACGGCCGGCTTGCACGAACTCTGCGGACGCCCAATGAGGAACGAGACGTGATATTCCGTAAGGAACCTTAAGGTAGCAGGAAAAGGCACAGTTCGGAATTCCGAGGTACAGAAGCTCGCCTCGCCTCGCCTTGTCTTCCGTCAGAGAACCGCTGGAAAGCAGCAAACACGGCAGGGTTGTTCGTCTTCTCGCCCGCTGGAATTTCCCCTAAAGTCCGGCATCTACCTTACCCCTCCTGTCCGATTCTAGCAGGTATTATGCCGTGGTCCAAATCCCGGTGAATGGCCAACACCACACACGCTGTCACGCCCAGCTTGCGCTTGGATGGTGGGGGAAGCTGCTGCCCCGCTCCAGCATTATCTCATCGCCGTCATCTTGGTCCAGGTGGATTCGGGTTGAGCTTCTGGTTGGCTGCTTGTCTCGCAGTCCCCCGGGATGCTTACAAATGAACGAATGGTGCAATGCATTGGTGAAGGAAAAGGTACTGCGATTGCGGGCAATCAACAATGGAAGTTGTTGCCGTATTCTTGATCCTGCCAGTTTCGTCTTGGGACACGCCGTCGAGAATGAGGTGGAAGAAGGCCGATGCTCGGCCTGCCGTCTCTTGAATATAGGTAGCGCGCGCCAGCGCCACGATTGACATGTCACAAGAAAGCCCTTTCAACTGTGGCTTGAACAGCGGGGAACTCGGCGAATAGCTGCTGCAGAGTCAGCGGCGCCGTCAGCAACGCAGCGCACCTCATTGTCCGAAAGTGCCGGGAGTGGCTTAGATATACCGTAGATATCGGAGCCTCTTCATCATTCGGTCCCGGCCTGTAACTCGCAAGTAATCAGCCACAGTACGGCATCTTGGTCATATTACGGGAGGCAGCCGAGAGTATCCAGAAACTGGTCTCTGTTGATGGCCGACTCGGTACCGTGCCACTACCTTATAGTCAGATTTGGTCGATAGAGTTTGGGTGCCATCGAGAGCTTCAGCCATTATCCATCATGCGCTATATGTTATCATCAACGCTAGCATGGAGCTCTGGCCATATAGCTGGCGGGGTCGTTTCGAGGCATCTCTTGCGGACAACTTCTTTGACATCATGACTGCACCGCGGTGATCATAAAAATGTCGAATACGAAACATTCAAATCTGACAGACCTGAATGATCATCAATCACAATCTGCTCTACGATGCTCCGCCGGTATTGCAGGCGATTATGAACGTCTGTAACATCGTCGAGTGAGTCCGTATAGGTATGTCAACTGTTATCATCCCTGGAACCTGTGGTCAACCTCGGCACATGGCTGGAGCTCTACTATCAGGTATTATTACCCAAAGCGACGTCCGCCTAGCAGCCAGTGCCGGCTGGTTCGGAACCAGCTGCAGTCGTATATGTCGAGCAATGAAGCCAGAGTCCCAAAGACGGGCGAAAGTGACCAGCTGGAACAAACTTGAAGCACAAGGGGTGCCCGCCATGCCTCCTGCATGAGTCTGAAGCATTCGACCAGTCAAGATAGGCAATTCGACGGCTAGGGAATGCTGACGGCTGCGGAGACCAATCCCATGGCGCCGCGCTCTCCAGATGCAGTCAGCCCTACGGATCAGAGCTTACACAGTACGGTCGCTTTTTGTACTTGGTAGTAATGAGTCGAGTAACCCAGCTGTATGGGGGTTCCTTCGCCATGCTGTACTACAGAACGGCTGGCTGGCGTACGATACGAGCACGCAAAGTTGTTGAGAGAGACACTGCTCCAAGTGGCATCTCGTTTCCGACTATGATGGGGCTGCCAACTGAGTGAGACATCCAGGAGATAGGCAGGCCAAGGATACGCGACGCGCGGGTTAGCAGCAACGGCAGCGATCCCGGTGGGACACGTGGTGTGTAATAGTTGACATTCACCTTGCCATGCTTGCGGAAGTATGGTATTGGGCACAAGGGAACTCCAGCAAAACCTCAGTCTGGGGTCTGCGAGGGGGGTTTCAGCAGATCGAATTTCGGACTTCCAAATAGCATATCCCTCCCCAAATGTGTTCGAGCGCATCTCTGTGTGATGGGGAACAGAAAAGTATATCGAGAGACGAGACATAAAAAAGCATTGCGGGTAGGTCGGGCATAACCAGCATTTGCTTTTTTTTTCGTTTCCAAAACGACGACTGATGAAGCTGGATCTCCCGCGGGCCGCGCAACACATTTCCCCCTGTCGGACGTTGTGGGAGAATATACGAGAATGGGGTTCGCTAGCAGATTAATATCCACCCGGCAGGGACCCCGAATTGTAGGAATTTTCCGTGCGGCCAGGTTTTGGACAGGGCCATCCAACCGTCGTGCAGCCCAAGTGTGCGGTTAGTCGAAATACGAGACTGAAAGAAGGAGGTGGTTAATGTAGGGGAGCCGACATGATGGGCCACTACTGGGATCATATGAGTACCTATAAGAGACCTGAGTGATCAGTTACTGAAGCCTTGTGTCTCCAACACCCCGTACTCCGTACTCATCGTCTGTCAGGCAGGTTGTCAGCAGTGGAAACAACAGCAAACGCCAAAAGAATGCGAAACGAGCCTTAACTGGCGAGAAAGTGGTGGTGAGGTGGTAAGGTGGTATTCGGTGGTGAAGAAGGGGTGAATGTCGCAAGGCAGGAAACGAAACAGATCAGCGTCGGCCATTGGCTCGCAGCCCCCGAGTGCTGTTCCAGCTTGTCCATCCTGTTGGTACTCTGTACGGGATACGGAGTAATATTTGGTCAGTCGAAAATCACACGTACTTGAGCCATTTCAGCATTGACTTTGAGACTGGGCCATTGTGTTCATCTGGGACCGGATCGAAAGTAAAGTTGATGGGAAGTTAGACTGAGAACATCAGACGGCGACTAAAACACACGGTCCTCAGTGTCTGAGAGTCGCCCTCACCTTTAATTCTC
Organism: Colletotrichum tamarilloi; assembly: GCF_030869305.1. Taxonomy (NCBI): domain Eukaryota; kingdom Fungi; phylum Ascomycota; class Sordariomycetes; order Glomerellales; family Glomerellaceae; genus Colletotrichum; species Colletotrichum tamarilloi. Next base: position 29,122 of record NW_026849422.1, read on the forward strand.
ATCCCCGGTCCTGCCGCCTTCTCCAGTGTCCCTTCCTTCGTCTCTGTTTGAGAGAGAGGTACCTCACTGTGCAGTGCATTCCAAGATATTTGGGAAAGAGCGATGCATAGGTAGGTACCTAGGTAGAAGAAGCCCTGGAAAGAAGTACGGTACGTACAGTAAGGTATTCGTACTCGTACCTTAATTGGACGTATCAGCCAAGTCAGCGGCAGCCCAGCCCAGCCCACACCTCGATGCTCGTGGGAAGCTACTCGTGGACAAAGTACCTTTCCACCACTGATTAGCAGTGGAGGTACCTCTCCCACCCAATTGATCCAGTCCAACGTCCTCGCTCATCTTCCCCATCCTGTCCGTCCCAGTTCATTGTGGTGCGGCCAAGCCAAGACTCTCTCGGCCCAGCTTCAATTTCTTCTTCACCTGGGCCCTTTTCGCAACACATGACGGACGGATTGCTAGGTACCTGGCTTAATTCCTTTTCTGGGCAGTTTGTTCCTGTTGGTGCCTCATATTTTGGTCCCAGCGCCGCGCCCATACCTGCACCCATAACTCCTCACCAGGTACCTTATTACCCTTTTAACTTGACCTTTACCGATCCTGGGCCTCAATTCATTATTAGCGAACACAGAGAGTGATGTATGTTGTCTCTCTTCTTCTGCATACCTCACACTTGAAAGCGACCGACACGAAATCATCGCTCCTCGTCGTCTGACTTGGGAAAAGAGTACAGTCGGCCGGTCGTCAACGGAAATTTCCCACACGGTCGCCCACCCCGCATACTCCCACGGGGTCAGACATCGAGGGAGACGGCAAAAGCGCACACACGACGAACGCGGAACTACGTGCGACTCGACTTCCTGGTCTACGAAGACAGACACAGCGAGAGGGGTTACGAGAGACGGAAAGAAAGGAAGCAAAGACCTCAGAAGGACCAGCACTATCCTGGGAGAGAGCCTCGGACATTCACTTCAGGATTCGCAAGATTACGCTGCCCTGCCTGCACTGCACCACCGCCAGCCGCAGGCCAACCCCGACGATTCTGACCTTGCGATTAGACTCCTGTGACGACTCTCCAGCCCCGTTCTTGTGGCTTGGTTTTCGCTCTCGCCGCCAGGCAGACGCACCGTGTCGCACCGTGCTATTTGTTGCTTCACTGCTTCACCTCTTCCTCGCCATCCAACCCAGTGAACTGACCGAGAGCCCTTCTGACAGCAACCGACCCTTATTCTCGCTGGGCATTTGTATTTGTCTTCAAGGTCGCACCGCTCTTTTCACAACCTGACACCCTTTCGACTGTTCAACGCCCCCGTTTGCCGCGCGACGGTCGCCTTGTGCCTGTCAGTCCTTGGCTACATCAGCCCGACGACCTTCTCCAACTTAACGTCGCCGCACATCACTGCCCAGAGGGTAGCCCGAAAGACGTCAGTCCTACTACCAGGCCCGCCTGCGCCGCACAACAGCACCACCCGCGAGGCTCACCCCGCGACCATCCGGACAAACAACTGTACAACTTACCATCATCCGACAGCATCGCTCAACATACAACAACACTCTCTCTGGCGCATGTATAGACGAACCCGCGAACAACGAAACAACGAACCCGCATCGTATAGCGACCAACTGTCCCATCGAGCTCGCTACAGACAGATGCAATCAAGCACAACCCGGCATTCTGCTTAGGTCGACGACGCAGCAGCTTGCCCCAGGGACAGATTTTCACAACTAGTCACGCCGACGTTGTCCTCGTTCTGCGCGATCGATATGTCTTTCCGCGGCGACGGTCAGCGCCGTTATGGCCATATCCCCCCAGTACAATACCCCACACCCGACCAGTCGCAAGATCAGTCGGCTTACCTCGGGCGGCGGCCGAGTTTCAACAATGGTGATGATGCCGCAATGTTCGATCAGAGCCGGGCGCAAGCTCGTGGCCATCAGCAGTCCGCCTCGAGAGGCGAAGACGAACTCTTTTTGACAAGCCCGACAACGTCAAGCCATTCTGGAGGCCGCCACAGCTACGGCTCGACAAACAATGCGCTTTCCGGTTACCAACACCAGTACCAAGCTTCCTCGCCTCCAACCTCTTCGCACTCCAGCTATAATCCTCAGGCCTTTGCACGGACGCCATCGACGGCATCGACATCTCTCCCATATCACCCCGGTCCCCCGAGCCGATATGGATCCGCCGCTTCGCCGACATCATACACATCTCCAACACAACCTAGCTATCAGCCGGCGGCCTATAACCCGGCTGCCTATGCGAGCACAACAGCTCCCCAGCGTCAACCGACATACTCAGGCTACAACAACTACAGCCAAAGCTACGGTTCCCCGACGGCTCCTCAGTCCTCCCAGGGGTTCGGCCACTCGCCTACCTCCTCATACCAGGGCACTTTCCCCTCCGCGCCATCCGCGACTTCGCCCGCACCAACCTACGACTCGACCTTTTCGCAGTCCTACGGCAACAACTACAACTCCTATCCGACAAACGGTCACAGCTCAGCAGCTTCTTACGCTTCGGACAACTCGCAGACACCCTACCCGATCCAGTCGTCGATGCCCGTCGGCCCAAACTACGCCGATCCCTCTTCCTTTTACAGCAGGTCTGACTCGGCAGCATCCCCGATTCCTTCTCCGCAGATTCAACAGCAGCACTCCCCCGGCTTGCAAAGACACCCTACCAATGCCCCTCTACCCAGCCGGCCGATGGAAGAGCCCACCTGGGACCCGAGCGCCATCACTCCCACAGACGAGGACCAAGCTCAACTACAGGACTCTCTACTTCAAGACATCGAGGCTGAGCTAGGCGGCCGGCACCGCCCCATGCCCATCAACGGACAGTTTTCTGACGACGAGCTTCAAGGACTACGGCGGTATAACTCGGATCTGGCTGCCGCCGGCATGGCACCAACCTCGAGCGCGCCGACGGCCAACAGGGCTCCAATTCCCACTTTCGATTATGATGACGATGATGACGACCCTGAGGGAACTGCCGGGGTGTTGGCGATGCAGCAGGCGGAGCTGGACGACAAGAGATTCAGCAGTGTGCCATTTGCTTTCCCTGAGCCAGTCAACATGAACCCTCTTCCACCACCACCCGAAGAACAGAGCGATGATACCGACTATGGCGGGATGGATTTGGGTGCGCTCGCTGGTGGATATGCTGGCAATCTGGCGTACGGCAGCGAAGTTGTCCCAACACCAGGTCAGGACGGATCAAGGCCACTGCCCAACCCTAACGACTACGATGTTTCTCACGAGGCCTACGAACGGGCTCCTGCTTTCCGGGATGCCGAAGTCGACTACGGCGGCACTGGCGGTCTACAGGCACCATCCGCTCACCGGCTAAGCTTCGATGATGGCGATGAACACGTATCTCTGCACTCGAAGCAGAGCGGCAGCGAGTCGCCGTACAAGGAGGACTATCCCGATCTCTACTACCACCCAGGACTTTCCAACAGACCGCTTCCGGCACTTCCCCCAGGTCCGGGTAGCGATACAAGCTCTCTACTCTCAGTTCACCCGACAACTCGCAGCTACCATTCCCACTCGCTCAGCACCGACTCGCGGACACTGCACGATGGCGGTTCAGACTACTATGGAGGAGGCTCTACCGGACTCAACTCTCCATTCCCAGAGCGATCTATTTCCCTATCGAGCCACAGCCACACGCCTCAAGTACAAGCCCCTGTTCGATCACGGACAGATGCTGCAGAGGAGAGGAGGAAGATGGCCCGCTACCAGACTCAGCAACAACAACTTGCGGCACAACAAGGCCTACCATATGATGGCTACGAGTCGAATACCCCGTCATCAATGACATATGACATGATTACGCTACCTAGCGGCCGTAAGAGAAAGTTTGTGCCATCCAAGCTTACTTCTGGCGATATCAGGAGGTGCTCTGAACCCTGGGCTCTCAGTGGAATCGCTGCGTGGATTCGCGAAATGGCCGATGGCGAACCTGATTTGAAGCAGAAAACTGTCGAAGAGGCATTGCTCAAGCTGTTCACCGAAAAGGTCCCAACCATCAATGTTGCCGATGCCGAGCTTCTCAGCACTCTCGTCTCGCAGCTGATGCTGGACGCTGGAGTTCTCGTCCCAGAGGAGGAGTGGGTCAAGTTTGGAAGCGGTACAATATCCGGAGTCCTTCCTCAATTGACGGGCTATGGCTGCTATGCTCCGAAGTTGCACGACGACGACTCCCAGCCTGGACGCTGCTACTCGCATCATTGCATGAGGACGCTCAGAAAGGCAAACTTGGATGATATGCTCCTCGACGAGGTCAAGCCGGCAGATTGGAATGTGCACTATAAGATCCAAGACGCCGAACTCGCCGAAAAGCCGAAGAAGGAGATTGAGCGTCAGCACGTCCTTCACGAGATCGTCAACAGTGAAGAGTACTTTGTCAACCAGCTCGAGGTTCTGCGCGTACTATACCGAGACCACCTACGGAACTCCCAGCCTCCCATTATCCCACCCAACAAGATCGATAAGTTCCTTCAAGTCGTTTTTGGGAAGGCAGACGCTGTCCAGCTCGTCAACAAGGACAATCTTCTGGCACAGCTCAAGTACCGGCAACAAGAGCAAGGTCCCTGGGTATCCGGATTCTCCGATCTCTTCCGTGAATGGATCCGGAAGGCCAAGGACATCTACATCGACTATGCGTCACAATTCCCGTATGCAGAGTACATGGTGCGGAAAGAGTCTGACCGAAATCTGTTGTTCCGCAATTTCCTCGAGCAGGTCATGCGACACAAGCGCTCCGAACGTTTGGGATGGCAACATTTCCTCAAGACCCCCATTACACGTTTGCAAAGATACTCTTTGCTGCTAGAAACGGTTGAGAAGAAGACACTTCGGGACGATGAGGAAAAGGCCAACTTGGCCAGGGCGATCGCCGAAATCCGCAATGTCACGATGGAATGTGACACGAAGGTTGCCGAGATGCAAAAGAAGGTCGAAATGATGGAGCTCAACTCCATGCTCGTCCTCAGGCCTGGATTCCACTCCGTCCTCAACCTCGACCATCTTGGTAGGGAGCTTATCAAGCAGGGCGATCTGCAAAGAATGGGCTCCAAGGGCGTCAGATGGGTTGACACACATGCCTTGCTATTTGATCACTACTTCATCCTAGCAAAGGTTGTGAGTCCAAAAGACGTCAGAGGCGAGAAGAAATATGACGTGTCAAAGGAGGTGAGTTTTTTTTATTGTATTATTAAGGAAACATTGATGCTGACAGTTGTAGCCCATTCCTATGCCTCTACTATTCCTCGACAGCATGAATGATGACCCCATTTCGAAGCAAAAGGGCATCACTGCTCCTCTGGCCCGCGCTGGCGGCGCAGGTTCAGACCCAAGGTTAAATAGGATTGCTACCAACGGTACTGAGCGTCCAGGACTGGAACATGTCGCAACAAGCTCCTCGGTTGGATCGACTTCAGCAGCCAGACTTACACCGACAATGTCCAATGATCCTGAGGGCAAAATCCTCTATCCTTTCAAGATCAAGCACTTGGGCCACGAGACATACACACTGTATGCTACATCAGCTCAGAGCCGCGCTGAATGGGTCGAGAAGATCATCGAGGCCAAGACACGGCACGCCAAAGCTCTCTTCTCTCAAAATGCGGAACCATTCCGCCTTCGCGTACTGGCAGACAGCGCGTTCGTTTATGATGCGGCTTCAGCTGTCGGCAGGCAACCAGGCGTTCCCATCCGCGGCACCCCTCTCGACCGCGCTGTTCGGGAGATTGAGGAAGTCTATGGACCAGGCAGAGGGCCGGCCCCCGTGTGCAGAGCCCAGGTCAACTGCGCTTGCGGCTTCAACGCATTTGGCAAGTCGATCGTTGCCATCGGAACAGACTATGGCGTGTACATCTCCGATGCCACAAATCCCCGCGGCTGGATGAGGGTAAGTTGAAAAGTCCAAAATTGGCATCGCTGATCGCTAATAAGCCTGCAGAGTGTGCAAACAAATAGGGTGACACAAATAGCTGTCCTCGAGGAGTTTTCCGTCTGTCTCGTTATTGCGGATCGCTCTCTCATCGCTTACCCCCTCGATGTTATCGCCCCAGTATCGAACTTCCCTGCCCCTGCTCACGACAACCCGCGCCGCGCGCCACAAAGGTTAGCAAAGGATGTCGCTTTCTTTGCCACAGCGCGCATGAAGGAGCGCATGTTGGTTTTCTTCAAGCGGAAGGAAGGCATGCACAACACCTTCAAGGTACTCGAACCCGTTTTCCAAAAAGCATCAGAAAAGAGACCTCGCATCTTTGGTGGCCGCAAGGGCTTGGGAGGCAGCACCGACTCCTTCCGCGATTACGACGAATTCTATCTCCCGACGGAATGTTACTCTCTTAATCTCTTCCAGAGTTACATTGCCGTATCAACGGCAAAGGGTTTCGAGTTGCTCACCCTCGACAAGAAGCAGACAATGTCTATCCCGGACCTGAAGCAGCCCGCCATTGCGAATATTGCAAGCAGGATACGGGATCAAAGACCTCTAGGCATGTTTAGGTTGAACGATCAAGAGTTCTTGCTGGCGTACGAGGACTGTGCTGTCTACGTAGACAAGCACGGCGACGTGAGTCGCACTTTGATTATGGAGTACTCGGGCAAGCAGAAGAAGGCTACGAGCGCGACAATGTATGGCCAATACCTTCTTCTCTTCAATGGAGACTATGTCGAGGTGCGTAACGCCGAGAACGGCCGCCTAAGACAAATCATCGCCGGTCGCGACGTTAGGTGCCTCGACTTTGGCGTTAGAGGCCCGACTGGTGGCAATGCCTCTGCATCACAGAACAGTTGGCTCGGCGGACAGACACCAGCAGGAGAGGACTCCAAGGGAACGGTCAAGATCTCAATGAGTCACCCAGAACAACACGGTGTGCAGGTCGTTCTCGAGATGCTTCTCAACAACGGACATATGGAGAAGTAGAGCGATAGACCGGTTCACATCAGACGAGCTGCATCGGGATGCCATGATTTGATGAGAGGAATACTTTACACGTCCCATGATTGGGCTGGCGGTCTATGTCTTCTGGCAGATTTCACACCTTTGGATGGAAAAAGTAGCTCAGAGAGCCATTTGATTCCTGACTGGCAAGGACGAATATGGAAATGATGTTGTGCGCGGACCGCAAGGCGTTTTGGGTCAACAAGAATCATGAGAGGGTTTTTGCGTGCATTGGAAAGGGATGGCGGCGGTGGACAAGGCGGATCATGTTGCTTCCCAGGCCACGGCCGGGGTGTTTTTTTCTCTCTTCCTCTTTTCTCGTTTGATGTTCAAGTAGGGAAACCTTTTTTCCAACTGATATAGCCTCGGGGTGTGTAATGCCCATAGAGGAGGAATTCGACGATTTCCACGGTGGTCTGTCTGTCACTTGTCGATGTGATGATGTCTTGACCCGACCTTGCAGCTCAAATTGCCCCGGATGCTAAGCTTGATAACGCAAGTTGGTGAACACGAACGTGGAATTACCCGCCACCAAAGTTGATCTACCTACAGATGCTCAGAAGCATTTCAATGAACAAACAAAAGAACCTTTCGGTCTTGGCTTTGAGAGACAAGCAACAGAGTACTCGCTTTTTTTGCTTTTATTTTCAATCACCTGCCCTGTCACTTACCTTGGCTTAGGTACTTACCCAGACGGGTAGGTGCAAGTACATGGCTGCGCAGCCGCCGGGGGATGACTTCTTGGCGGCATATAAGTACGTCAGTCGTCAGCATAAGTATCGGGCGTCGCGGGCAGGCAAGGGGGGAGGTTATTGGGAAGGTGAACCTGTCAACCTGGTGCGTGGGAAGCTCGGCTGGGTTTTGTCTTTGCTCGGAGGCTGGACTTGGTGCTTGTTTCTACAAGTCTGTCTGTTAGGGATGGAGAATGGATTGTTTGGTGTTATTCTTGGGCTGGTTCATTCAGGTGATGGAGGTTTACATACAAAGTCGGCACATCTGCCGCTAGAGGGAAAGACGACATTGAATTGGAGAAGACAATAGGTCTATTTAATATTACGACTTTATACGTTTCAAGATACTGTGTCATTTGTGCACTACGACACCACGGACTTTTCAGTCAAAATGAACCCGAGGGGGCAATCAGATCCTCAAAGAGTCAGGAGAGACACTGAGCAGCAGCCTTGGCGTTCAAGTGACGTTCCATTCCCACGCCCGGGTTCCGTAGGGTTTTGGGGCCATTTTGTCGAAGTAAGACTGGTAAGCCCGGGTTCGGCGGCCAAGGGTTCAGATCCTGCTGCAGTGCTATGTGCGAACCGTTGGCGACGTGCATGGTAAACGAGGAGGATTATGTTGGCCGTGCCCGCCGTGCTCGGTGCGGAAGGTCGGGAACACACACGCAGGCGAACTTCCAGAACGCGTGTGTTGGGTTTTCTATGCTGCCCTGCGGCGCAGAGGAGGGTGGGAAGTCGTGTTTCTAGGAAGTATGTATATAAAGATGGATGCTCTTGGAATTCGCGATTGAAGAGGGAGAGCCTGAGCCGTGAGCGCGAAGTAGGAACGAAGTGAGTGAGTGAAGCATCACTCCCATTCTTCATCTCTTACGAGTGGTGAGTATCTATCTAGGAACACAAGACTTGGGTGTAACACCGGAGATGTATCTACTGAACTAACACGACTTGAAGACCAGCCCTACCATCCCAAGCATACATACCAACCCAACACTCATTCTACAATGCGCCCCTCACTCCCCTTAGCCGCAACGACCCTCGCGGGCCTCGCAACCGCAACACCATACCAATGCCCCCCCTTCGGCGCCGTCCTCCCCGCCGCAAAATCACCAAGCACACACCCGTCCGTCCGTGCCGCCGTCGCAGCCTTCATCGCGGCCCTGGAAGCCGAGACGGCGGCCTACAACGCCTCGGCTGTTTCTATCGGCGTCAGCTCGGCCTTTGAGGCGCCGGGCGCGGAGCCCTTGGTGGACTTCCACTTCACGCCGCGGGACCGCGATGCGCAGGGCGCGCAGGTGGTGGATCGGGATACGGTGTACCGGCTCGCGAGCGTGAGTAAGGTGTTTCCCGTGCTGGCGGCGCTGCAGAGGGATGATGTGGTGAGGTGGGATGAGAGTGTGGCGACGTATATTCCCGAGTTGGCGGAGGGGACGGAGGGGAGGAGTAAGGTTGAGTATGTGGATTGGCGGGATGTTAGTGTTGAGGCTGCTGCTGTGCATTATGCTGGTGTTGGAGCTGATAGTGGGTCTACTCGAGAGAAGGGGGAAGAGCTGTTCTCTCTCTCTGTCTCTCTGCCGGCTTTGGGAAGGGTCATGTTGGCTAACTTTGAGTGTAGTGCAGACGGATGGCGCGGCGTATCCCGGTGATTGGGAGTCTCTCGGCTTGCCTCCCGTGTCTGAGGAGGAGAAGCCCAAGTGCGGAGGGTTCCTGGGCGGCCAGGGTTGCACCAGAGAGGGTAAGTGGCTATCTCATACCCGACGATGTTCCCAAGTTTCTGGACACGAGGTCCCCTCAAGAGCCTAACACAACGCGTTAGAATTCCTAGACGCCATGAAGAACCGCCGACCGCCCGTCTACCCAGCCTTCCAAACACCCGTCTACTCGAACCTTGGCACGACTCTCGTAGGCATGGCAGTCGAAGGCGCCACGGGCAAGCCCTTCGAGGAAGTTCTCTTTGAGTCTATCCTGGAACCGGCGGGCATGGGAAACACTACCTACGGTAAACTCCCTACGAGCCTCGAGACAATGTTCATCCCGGCCAACGATACCGAGTGGTTCAACTTCACCCTCGGCGCCCTGGACCCGGCCGGCGGCCTCTTCTCCACCACGGCCGACATGCTCCGCTTCGGCGACGCCGTCCTCCAGAACCGCCTCCTCAGCCCGGCCAAGACGCGGAGGTGGCTCAAGCCGTCCGTCTTCACCTCGGCACCGGGCCAATTCGTCGGCGCGCCGTGGGAGGGGATTCTGTCGGATAACGTCACGGCGGACGGTAGGCTCGTAGAGATGCATACCAAGGGCGGCGACTTGATGCTCTACCACGCCGGTCTGGCGCTGGCCCCGGAGCACGGTATCACCATGTCGATCCTCGTCGCCGGGCCGGAAGTCAGCGCGGCCGCGTTTTCGTACTACACGCTCAAGATGAACGAGTTTTTGCCCCCCCTGATCCGCGCCCTCGACGAGGCGGCGCGGGACGAGGCCAAGGCGCGGATCGCGGGGACGTATGCGGACGAGGCGAGCAATTCCAGCCTGACGATCTCGTTGGACGGCGGATGGGGGCTGTTGTTGGAGGACTGGTACATGAAGGGGTTCGACGTCGTGCCGAATCTGAGCCGGTACGTGTTCCTGGGAGTCAACCTGACAGATTTGCCGCCCGTCACGACGCGGACGGCGAGGTTGTATCCCACGGGGTTGGAGGAGGGGAATGTCACGGCGTGGAGGGCGTTGTTTGACACGTTTACGGCGGAGCAGCGGGATGCGATTGATGACATGTTCTTCTTCCCTAATGCGTCGTGCGTGTCGTGGTTGTCGATGGATCGGACGACGTATAACTATAAGGGGCTTGATCATTTCGAGTTTACGTATGGGGACGATGGGAGGGTTGAGAGTGTGTTGCCGAAGCCGTTTAAGTTGAGCTTGAAGAGGGTTGACTAGCTGTGTTTGGAGGAGTTGAGAAGAGTTATTGATACGCGTATCATGATTGTGTTATCCCTTTGTACATATGCTTTCTAAGCATTTTTGGTGGGCATAGCCGCATGTAACAGCAGAATACCTCCTGGGATATCAAGTTAGATGTTTGAACTGGTACACACAGCTTGAGCCTCTCGTGATTTGAGTATCACAAGTTATCTTTGATGTAGTGTTTTTGTAGGCCGGCCTGTCAACTTGCCCTACGGTCAAGAGGTGATTTCCAATAGAGTCGAGCTTTGTATGGACTAGTAAGGGGCTCGACAGCATCCCGGTATCTGTTTTCCGCATGTTGCTTCTATTTTAAAGTGTAGAATGATAGATTGAGTACCCAATTCCTACCGGCCTTGAGAAAGTCTATGGTTCATGCTCAACCTCGTGGTAAGACGAACTTGTCATAGACTTTTAGAATCCTAGCACTATAAGCTTTAAGGAATGGTGGCGATAAAAGGCATGAAGCCCACGCTTTACACATGGCTACTCTGAATCTGACAGCTACAAGACTTTGTAGCTGCCTCGATGGCTAGGTAACCTTCTTACGCCGTAGGCATTTGAGTTACGACTTTACGCGCTAAAGCCTCTGAAAAGGCTGCTCTGCGATGGATCTACTTCGAGGCCTCACCCCAGTCAACTAATTTTGAGATCAGTTGATGTGGAGCAGTTTCATCGATCTTATAACCCGATCGGTGGTTACCGGCTTCTGAGCGGTCTTGCGTGCGCTGGCCGTTTGTGGTACTTCCTCACAGGATTCGGGACAAGATATCCCCGCTGGACTTGCTCAGGCATCAGGGAGAAAGACAAATCATATCTTCGTTGTGTGCAACGGACTATAGGAATGTGCCGTTCTGAGAAGATTGGTCAAAGTAGCCTGCCTACGTACTAATTAGCGCTGCCCTCCCGCCAGCACTTCTTACTTATTCCTATCAAGAGGTTCTGAATACACTGGTGATGATGAAGAGAGATTGGGGACATGGTCAATCATGGGATTCGTGTCTTTCTCGACAAGACCTCATCGCCGTTCAACGCATACAAATCAGCCCAAACTACATCGCTATTCAGTTCGTCATCGCCGATCAATCCAGAGACGACTAAGAACACGGAGCCTGCTCATTCCCCCCGTCTTCCCCCTACAATAACAGATGATAGTGTTCCTAGACGCAGAGTGCAGCTTCCGAGCTCGCGTCTGGTGACAACCATCGGATCCTCACCGTTCCCTCAGAGATTCGGCGCAACCGGATTGAATACAAGCAGCTCCCCACCCGTTAGCTCACCGTTGGCAACCAACAGTTACATTGCTGTCAACGTAGAACTGAGTTGGGAGGATTGAATATTTTTATACTCGGTACTCTATTTTGCATGCCTCGCCCTCTTCTCTGGCTTGTATGGATCCACTTGGGATGTCTGCTAATTAGATGGGTTACTTTGTGTTATAGAGCGCCAATACATGAACACGAGCAGACGACGACTTTGCCAACCGCCATTATCCAAGCGTGGATGGTGACATGCATTGACAAATGTGAACGGAAACGCGGCACAACCCGCAGGCAAAACCCAAGGGTCCGGCACAGCCTTAGCAAAAGCTTAAGCCGTCATAAGCCCCCCTCGATCATCCACCATCAGTCATCATCAATTGCACAGCAAAACATAACCATCAATATATGATATTCAGCTCAGCCCCCCTTGACGACAGCCGCGAAAACAAATCACCAATCACAACCTGGATACGAAAGATCGTCCCTGCAGGTTCGAAGCCCTGCCTTGCTTTCTGTGCCCCATCACCCCCAGGCTACCACTCCATGCTGAGATCACTGTTCAGCTGGGGGTTTTATTGTTCAATATTCCCTTTCTGCATTCGTATCCTTCTTTGCAATTATCAGCTTGGCAGCTGGGCAAGCGTTCATTACGGAGTATAGATCAGTGACACAGGCAGCAGAATAAGAGATCCATGCTTCAACGGTAATAAGAAGGAGACCAGGGGCGGAGAGTCCAAGAGGACCAAGACTCCAGAGTAGGATCAACCGGGGGATGCTGTGTTGGTTCTAGGCTCCAGCTCTAGGTTCACACGGCAGCGCTAGGGGACTTTTTCTTTCTGATATTCATTTGCCATTTACGTGTAAAATCCCTGACGTCTCTTTGTTGAAACTCCATCGGCCCATCGGGAACCCGTTGAAATTGACATACTCCATCTTCCATACTGCGTAATGTACCTAGACGAACGAAAACCCTTGAGTAAGCTAAGCGATAGCGAAGTTTCCTCCCCCACCGGATAGTTAACGGTGGGCCGGCCGTGGCTGATGTCCGAACCCGAAAAAGATGCAGCAATAAATTAACATTGCTCGTGACGGGTACGATTGAACCGGGGTTTTGGGAAGTGGTCCAAGGGGTTGGAGGGGCGCAAAGAAGGATCTCCAGGCTGCACACACACACACACACGAGCAGTGACAGCGCAGCTGCACAGCTTAAACCCCAAGCACCCAAGCACCAGCATCATCAGAAGCTAAGCCGAGAAGAGTAGAGGGCGCTGCGGCTGTGTGAGTGTGTGTCCAAGGTGAATCTGTAAGGCTAAAAAATAAACCTTGGCTCTTTCTTCCCAACCATCCTTCGTTCTTCCTTTTCTCACTTTCTTCCACTTACTTACTCGATCCTTCAAATCCAGCACTCGAGCGTCTCCGGGAAAGAAAGCAAGGGAAAAGGAGAACCAGTGGCAGGAGGGAAACTCAGGAGGGGGAAGCAACAGCATCATCGAAACCTTTGTCTTCATGAGATTGCAGAAGCAGCAGCGCCGGCCAAGTCCAGACGCGACAATGGGCACCGGCCAAGGGAAACGACCTCCCCCGAACCAGCAACAACAGCAAGAGCAACAGCGGGCGCACTCACCTTACCCGCCGCAGCAGCGATACTACGCCCAACAACCACAAACTCAATATCAACAACAATTCCAACCGTACCAACCGCCGCAGCAACAGCAATACTACAACCCTCCCAGACAGCCTCAATACGCCTCCAGGCCGACTTCTCCAAACCCGCCTCAGCGCAAGCAGACCCCTCAGCAGCAACATCAGCAGCGGTACCCCGCCCAGCAGCAATTCCTCGCCGAGCTAGAAGTCCCAGCCTCTGTCCCGAGACCGACCTCACCATCGACGTCATTGCTCAACGCTACCACATCCGCACCGGTGCCGAGTGCAGGAACAGCTCAACATGGCCCCGTTGCCTACGAGATGCCCGCCGACGACATAGTCACGGTCAAGCCTACAAACCAGATCCATAGGAAACCTCATAGGATAGCCTCTGCCTCCTCCGTTACCGCACCATCACCATCAACATCGCCGCCTCCAGCATCCCCTACCACGGCCACAGCTATACTTAAACAAGACGACCCGGATCAATCAAAGGACGAAGAGAAGGCCCAGCCGCCGCCGCCACAGCCACCTCTCATCCAGGCAAACCCATGGGGGTTCTTTCTTGAGGATGACCTCCCCTCTCGCAACAGTGACTCCCCCTCACCGAGCAAAGATGACGTCTCATCGGTCCCACCGGAGGAACAGAAGCTATCGGTGAAGCCGTTACGCATCGTCAAGAGCGGTTCTACCGAGGAGTCTAGTGGTCAAGGGAGGCGACCCTCGAATAGTACCGTAGATGATGTGACGCCCAAGCCCTTACAGATTGCAGCAGCAGGGCCGGCAAGGCAGGATAGCCCTGATACGGCCCAGCTCAAACCGGCACCACTCAAGCTCGCGCGGCCGCCGCCCCCGGCTGCAGAACGTCGTCCCTCCCGGACCCCAAGCCCGGCCAACCCCGCAGCTCCGGCCGCCAGTGTACCGCAGCTTCCGTACCCCGCCGAAGGTCCGTCTATTCTCACGCCGGACTCGCACCCTCAGCACCAGCCAGGAACACAAACCGGGGCCCCGCCGACGCTTCCCTTTGGCATTCGTCCCGCTGGCTCCCCGCCACCGGTATCCCCTTCCTTCGCGCCCTCGCGACTCTCACCAGCCCCAACGGGCGCCTCAGTACTACCGCAACAGCCGCAACAGCCGCAGCAGTCTCAACCCCATCCTCAACCAACTCACACTCAAGCCGCCCCCGTGTCTCCCGTCTTCGTTCAGGCTGCTCTACCGCCAACTCTCCCCGTGAGCTCCTACTTCCCTCAGCAGCCCTCATACGCCAAGCAAGAAGCCACCTCGCCCAATCTTTCGGTCCATAGCCCAGTAGCCTCGGCACCGAGACCATCAACATCACAGGGAATCCCCCAGGCTTCTCAGCACTCACCGGCCCAACCCTACGCCTCTCCTCCACCTTCATATACCCAGGCAATGTCTCAAATGAACCTGTCGAACACTTCACCATCGCCCACACAGACACAATGGCTCCCTCCACCGCCACCTCCCCAAGGCCTATCACCGAACCCAACCGGTGTACCACTACCCCTGAGCCCACCGCCGACGCAGTATCCTTGGTCTCCAAATAGTGTTGGCCCCCAATCTGCTCCCCTCCAACAGCAGTTCACGGGCTACAACATGCCGCCCCCTATCCCCCAGCCGACCTACGTCAACGGTAGCCAACAGTTCCAACCGCAGCCGACGCAGACACCGCCGCCACTCCCGCCTCGCAACTCCCCGCCCATGCCGGGTACACCGCAGTCGGGCTTTGGCGCCCTCACGCCCTATGCTGGACCTCCTCCCCCGACCAGGCCAAACTACCAGGCCCCGCCGCCGAAATCCGAATCGCGCCTCTTCAGCAGTGCCACGGCACGGAAGCTTCTCACCAAGACGACCGAGCTCGTAGACCAGACCATCACGCCCTACCTTCAGGACAACAAATACTACCGGCCGCCTTACAACTGGTATCAGAACCAGAACCCTCAGAATCAAAATCAGAACCTTCACAATCAGACCCAGAACTACCAGAACCAAAACCAGAATAATCAGTATCCGAACCGACCGCAGACGGCAACGGGATACCCGGCGCAGCAGCAGCAGTACTACACACAGCAGCAGAGCTATGCTCCCTCTCAGCGTGTGTAACCTGCCTGGGGTGTTTCTTTGTTGGCTACGAGACTAACAAGTGTGTAGCAACGTACGCGCATTCTCAATCATCGCAACAGAGCCAAGGGGTCACTCGTCCATCTTGAAAGTTCTGAGGGGTCTTGTGAGAAGAATGTAGCTGGCTAGGGCGATGAGCTGTCCAACGTGCGGACTCCGTGTGAACATATGTGAACACATGCGAACATGGGATATGCGGCATTCACTGCCACCAAGCTGCTAGAACAACCATGTTCATCCCGAACAACCATGATGGAAAACAACACAGTCAACACAATGTCTCGATGATGCAACATATCTCGTAGACATTTCTGTTAATTCGACGGGAGAATAAGCGACGCTTCGCTGAAGACAAGTTGTTCATAGACATGAGGCGTCGATGAAGTTGTAGCCGCCGGGTGCTTCTTAGTGTTAAGACACACAAACTCTACCCCGGTGGCGCGGGGCCGTTGGACCGAGCGAGACGCGCGCCTGCGTGAAGTGACGTCGAACTCACCAGGATGGGATGCTCAGTGGAAGCCACGCACGCGACTCAGGATCTGACGCGACAGGTTGCGTCCAAAGCGAATATCGTTTTGGGTTTTGGCCTGGCGGTGGGCGGCCGAGGAAATGCAAATCTGATGTATCACTGAACCAACCCTTTGCATCTGCTGGGATCCATTCAGTGCGACGTAGGCGATGGCTGTCCCCATTTGCCTCGGGGGAAACCGAACTGGATATAGAAACTATAATATCTACAACCATCAGAATACCATCTTTGGTGATACAATCATGTAATAGACCAGCGCAGACGAACAGGAATCGGGAGGCCCATCAGGAGGATTGATGCTCAAGACCCTGACATGATGTCATCGACAACAAACCCAAGATCATTGCGGAATGACATAACCCCTTCTTATCAGCGATAGCATCTTAAACTTTCGTGCCTTGCTTGTAAGTCGCGCCGAGTTCACGCGGTACCCAAGACGCAGGGTCCATGGGGAAGGTAGGGCCATCCCAGGCAGAGGCCGAGGTCCTACGGAAGTCAAGGAAGCCTCAGAAAAAAAAAGACTCAAGTTCGACGTTGGAATCGGGGTGGGTATGGCTCTCCCTCTCTATAAGGTGAACGCCGAGCACCTTATGCCAAGGCTATAATCCCTCATCAAGTCGTTGCCCGACAGAAATGAGGGCAAAAATGAAAACTCTCTTTTCCTTCCTGTGCACCGCATGCCGCAAAGTTCATCTCAAGTTCCGAGGGTGCGGATATGATCCGTGTAAGGTGGGCTCGACCCGAGTCAGTATCGTAGGAGTCTCCGGCAGATGATCTGGCAAATGAATAACTTCATTTTTTCCCCTTCCCTACGCCCAGAAAGTCATCTGACAAATGTCACATGTGCGGAGATGGGGATAATGTCTGCGTCAAGGAACGAAACAAGCGTCCCGAGGTTATCGCTGAGCCGACAGTAAGTATCCGGCTGTTGAGCAAAGCCAGGGTGCCGGCGATAGCAAAAGGCAACCTCGGCGTTGAAAAGGCACACTTGGCCGGCCCAAACCGGGCCAGGACCCCCGGCGGTGCTCACGCTGTCCCCATCTTCCCGGTGATCCGGAAGTGTGTGCAGAGGCGTTCATGGCTTTATGTTGCGGCCCGGAGCTTGGGGGGAAATGGTCTGACGGCGTTTCGAGGCCCATTCATCGGACATGGGATGTGGCTGGACCACACTGTGGTAGACACCGGAATTCCAAAGGCAGCTTCAGGAGGCCGCTTCAGCGCTTGTCTTTGTTCAGAGTGCCGCCGTGAGTGGTTCGCGCGTCAACCGCCTCAGTACCCATGCGTTTCGGTGATGGCTTGTATTCCTTTACTCCATTTTCGCGAATCAATCTTCCGACTTAGCCTGCCTTACCATGTTAGACAGGAGCCATCCTGTCACCAAGCTCCGTGACATGCAGCCGCCGAGATCTTGTGACCATAGGGTTCAAGTCGAATGGGTGGAAGCAGGCAAGATCAGGCAACTCGCAGATGCTCGGTGAGGACAGCGCCAAGCGCCTCTCAAAGCCATTCGAACCAAGGGGCGGGCAGACCAGACGATCGAATGGCGGTGATGTGACGGAGGGCCCATTGATGCCGTCCAAGCTGCAGGTGGATTGGCCGATGCGGGAAACCCGAAAGTGATCGGCACTGGCCAGAAGCTCATCGGCCTTCATTCTTGAAGGGCGTTCTTCCACAGTAAGCTCTCGATTGCTTGGCTCTGCGGGGGTCTTGGAAGCACCGGCAACAGTATGCTCATGGTTGGTCAAGTAATATGCAAATACGCAACAGCCTCTTAGCCTCGACAACTCATATTCAAACCGTTTTGATCAGACCTTTATGATTCTGAATGGCGGTTGACTGGTAACGGGTGCCGATCCATGCCTCAAACCCATGCTGAACAATGGAACTGACATGCCAAACACTAGTAGGCTCTGTTCTTGCAGAATCCAGTTGTTTTGTCGTTTGGCTGGCGTCGAACCCCGGAATTAGAAGCTCTGCTGACGTTGGAATCCGAATGACAGCTTCTCTGAAGACGTAAAACATTGGTCTTTCGGCCGGGACCAGTCTAGATTTCGTAAGCCTGGGCATCTCCGTCGTCCCAACTAGCCAAAGGACAAAGCGAAGGGAACGCCCGTTGGCTTGTGGAGGAACGAGTGACATTCCTGAGCTGACACTACGGAGACGGCGTGATGGACCGTCTCCTGTTTCGAGACGTACGTGCGGCCCAATGTATCGAAATGTAGCCAGGGCGCACCATAGCGCCGCTAACGGCGGTGAGCTTCCAGAATTCTATCCACCATTTGCCGCTTCTCGAACGTC
The DNA here is from genome assembly GCF_030869305.1 of Colletotrichum tamarilloi. Classification (NCBI taxonomy): domain Eukaryota; kingdom Fungi; phylum Ascomycota; class Sordariomycetes; order Glomerellales; family Glomerellaceae; genus Colletotrichum; species Colletotrichum tamarilloi. The sequence goes on from NW_026849422.1 coordinate 47,632, forward strand.
TCTAATTTAGGACGTCGATATGCAAGTCACTGGAGCTGCCTTCCGGGGTTTGAGGCACGCTTACTCACAACTGACAGCCGATAAGATATGGAGACTCGGAAGAGGCATTTAAATGCCTTTCCGCGGCCTCCCAATTTTGTTAATGCCGATTGCAGCATTGCACCCATTCAAGACCAACAAAGCGCTGGTGTTGTTACGACCCCAAGACCGTGACTCAGTTACAAGTGGTGGTGAATGACAAGTGGCCATCAAAGAATCATGCTGGCAGAGGGCGGCTCTAAACGTTGCCGAATGGCCATGGCATCTCTGTGAGCATCCATCATGGGATAAGTCATCCTGAACTGTGCACTCCATGCGTAGTTTCCGACAATTGGCAAGCACTCGCGGGGCAGTACCGTCGGGAGGCAGGGAGTGTAGGGTCGGGGATACAGCCCAATTGCTCGGAGAGAGAGCCAACTAGAACTGGGGATCGCTGTCCAAAGGTTGGTGCCCAACTCGGACACAGTTGGCTGAATAGCGGACGGTTCGGACGTCTGAGTCGCGAGCTTCGGCCACGCTGAGGGTAAAATCCAGGTTTTGGCTGCCACACTGGGCCCTCAAAAAAATCTTGATCAGGCCCTGAAATGCTATTTTGTTTGCTCAATTTGCTCTGCAATCAAGATTTTTCAAGTCTGACTTGCTCCTTATTCGGGGCAGACCGAAAGACCTGGAACAAGAGTGACGTGGGCGACGTCGAATAGCTTCCATGGCGTTTGGCCCCATCTAACGCCACAGAGCGCTCCTCTAGCGCACGGCGCATCTGAAAGGCGGCACCGCCAGAGATGAGATGCTGCTCACGATACGATGGGCGGTTGCATTGCAGGTCATTCATTCTCTTTTGTGCATCGTAGGCGAGGGGTGGAGGGACCGAGGAGAGCTTCCCTTGTAACTGCCTCTTGCGGGAGATCCTTTGCTGTTTTAAGGGGAGATGGCCAAGGGGGCCTTTCGGTATCGGAACTTGATATCTCGGATGTCAGCAGCGACACCCGAGAGGCTGTTGTTGCATGACGAAGGAGGTGGTACTGTGCTGACTCTCGTACCTATGCCTCCGAGCCCGATGATTTTGCCATCCAAAGGTGCTTGCTTGCTTCTGAGGTATGGCCATTTTCACCTATGCATTATGATATCGAATTGAGGCTGGAGGGGTTAGCCCCTGTAGGATACTGAAAATAGGCATCTCGATCTTGCAGCATTGGTGCCCTCGACCGTCCGATTTATGACTGGTCTCCTGACCGACAGTCTGGAGTTATTTTTCCTGGTGGGCTCGAGCGTCGTGGTCTCGTTGCGGGGGAGAGGACTAAGAGCGGTGAGGCTCTCGCCGGTTGGTGATTAGCGCATCCTACTCTGGCGGGAGCAGTGTCACCTGAGGGATTAGTAGCGGTTACTGGTAAATGCGGCAATGTAGAATTAGGAGGTTGTGATATTGGTCCAGGACTTATATGCCGGCTACCGTTGAAATTGGCATGACAAAGGCCTTTGAGTTGCAGATTGGTGAAATCCAGATTGATGCTGACACGCAAATGGCAAGACGAGTCGACTCAATCGAGGAGAAATCTGACAAGGTTCACTTGTAAGGGCGCACGCCCGATGTCTCTACTCCGTACCTTAGCTCGTTGCGGTCCGTCGTGGGAAGCTGAAAGCATCGCTTCAGGGGGGATGTTCCGGCAAGGATCCTGAAGATGTGGTGGTTCGCGCCCTGCGTGTATCCGTAGCCGTAGCCCGGCGACAGATGGGTCTTGGTTGGCTGCAGGTGATATTTTGCGTCGGTGCTGATTGCAGTTTGGTATGTTATCTCAAAGGAAGCCGCCTGGTTACATGGTGCATCTGGGGATTATTGCGATGACGAAAGCCCTGCCTAACTTGGGAATGCTGAAGAAGAACCGGTGCCAGACATGTCCTACAGCTCTGAAAGCTGTTCCGCGGCAGACTCTCCATAGCAAAGAGCGTTGAGGTCGGAGATCGGCAGGTTTCCTTTCAAGAAAAATTCACAGAGTATCTGTACGGTGGGTTGAGTGGTCGGTTCAGGGTCCTTGCCGCCGTCATGGTGTCGCCCCTCTCGCATCATTCCGTGTCATTGAGAGGGCCCCCATTGAGAATTTGGGCGTGTTCAATTCGCGTTCGTTCCGTACGAAGTTCGGAAGTACAGAGTAGGGTCAGTACCCAGACTGCTGCAAGCCTGCAAGCTCGTCTTCCGAAAGTAGTGATTCTAGACAGGGTTCTTGGGTGTTGGAGAGAAGGGTTGGGGGCGGCGGTAGCGGTTTTCAGGCTTCGAAATTTCCCCCTTTGGAGCGGTGGAACGTTGGGCGGGTGGACCGTGGGACTCCATGTCGGGCTGGCGAGGGGCCTACATGTCTCGACCAGGTATTTCCCCGTCGTTGTCCAGTGACCCCGGCGGAGAGAGGTTCATTGCATTGAATTGCATGGCCAATGCGGTGTTCCAATTTCAAGATGGGCTCAAGATGAGGATGAGCTGGTGCTTGGCCAGACCACAGATCAGCCTATGCGTACGGTACTCGGGGCTCGGTTGACCGGTTAGGATGTGACGAGTGTCGCAATTGTAGTGGTTGAGCCGCGGCGGCTGTGTTTGGTCTATGTAGCTTGGTGTCGGTATGCCGGTATGCCTTGGTAAAGAGGATTTGGGTAAAGCTGTGCCTTTGTGATGTCGTACTTGGCTCGCTTTCTGTGCCGGTATTTCTTTATCTGGGGTGACGTGAGAGGTGAGGTGATGTGAGCTGAAGCGACCAGGGCATGGCATCTGCGACAAGCGCGGAAGTACGGGAGCTCAGGATGCTGGCCGCTGGCGGGCTGAGGCCACAGACCAGTTTGGTTACTGGAGCCGGCATACGAATCTTGAGGCAAAGAGATGCTTCATGAGGCGGTGTCAAGCCAGGTGGACAGCTCGATTGTTGAATTTGATGAATGGTTGAATAGACAACACGGATAGTCCAAGTTGGAGCTGACGTTCTTGATGATGACAGGGTACTCCGTAGTATGGTCAGAATACCGGTAGAGACTTGCCAGGTTGAGGACGGGTGGACGGCCGGACGGGTAACTACGAACCAGCAAGTTGGCACCGAAAAAGAAGGCTTGCTGTGTCGGGTTGCTGCCCGTATCGTCCAGCATAATTAATGGAAGATGCCTTATGTAACGCCGTGTGGGAGAGGGGATGGAAGGCCACCCGAACGCAGGTAGAAGGCAGGTATTCGGACCTTGGGCTGGAGGGAACGAGCACGGAGAGGGTACGTGCGGCTCTCGGCAGAATTGGCGTGCAAGGGTATGTACCTGCCACCGGATTTTCGACAATGGGGGTACTTACCTAGATTCTCAGGCTCAGCATCTAAGGTACCCAACATAGGTACCTACCGTAAGTAAGGTAGGTAGGTAAGGTACCTTTGGAAGGCACCTACCTGCGCAACTGCGGCCCACAGAGTAAGGTAGGTACCACGGATACCTCGTCTCCTTCGTGCCTTCTTCCTTGGTTCTATTTCCCCCGTCCAGTCTCCGTGTCCCATTTAGCACCCAGCGCCTGTCCGCCCCAGTGAGGTGGTCCGCCGCCCGCTGCCCGCCGCCAGCCCTCCTTCGCCCTTCGCGTGTCGCCCAGTCCTTGAGAAGATGAGAAGTACCTAAAGTACTCCGTAAGATAGGTAAGAGCGCCTGAGGGAAGGAAGGTGGTGCTTTTCTCCATTTTGCCTTGTCGCCTCCACTTTTGGGCTCCCATCCCATTAAGGTACCCTCTTCCCATCCTCTCTCACCCTCCTCCTTCCTGCCTTACTCTTCCTTTCTTCACCCCACGATCTCTTTCACGAGCCCTTGATTGCCAAAGGCTTCTTGCCCGAACAGCACATCGTCTCTGTCCCCTTCACTTTGGACACGGCTTCGTTGGCATTTGAGGATAAGGTACGCATCCATTTTCCATTCCCAACAGCATCAGCATCAATTACAAATTACCCCCTCCCGGCCCCTATCAATCCATCCGCCCCCCCCTCTACTCATCTTGACTTTCAAGAGCCCATACTGACCCCGTTCACCTCTTTCGTCACATAGGTACCATCAAACCATCTCACACACACACGACTCCTTCCACCTCTCCCGACAACACATACGTACAAACCCTCTACAGGTGAGCCTATTCTTCCTCTTTCGCTATATTCCCTCAATTTTCGACTACCTTGATCCTCAATCCGTCGACAATCGTTGCCTTGTCGGACTTCACCCCTCTCCCTCTCCCTCTGTCTGGGTTTCACTCTTCCTCTGTTTTGCCCAGCCTAGCCTCGGGCTGACCGTGGGTTTTGGCGGTGGATCCGAGCTTTGCCTCATTCAATCCTCTCTTCCAAGGCCTCGACCAACTCTATCCACTCTTCAACTTTCCCACTTATTCCTGTTCTCACAACGTCCTCACATACCTCCATCGCTCCAACGGCACAGTTCGAAGCCTTCTATTGTCTCATGCATCAATACTAATTCTGCGATTCTACCCAGCCCATCGCTTCGTTGTCGATTAAAACTCTGACCCGTCGATCGACACCCGACCTACCAACCAAAATCTGCATCCGAAAGGTGCAGAGTCAGCACATCAGTCAAGATGACCACAATGGTAAGTGGATAGTCGACGGTCGGTTCTATTCGACATTGGGCACAGTCTTGCCAGGAGCTATATATGCTCTTGTTGAAAGGGCCCAATCTGTCGATGGAGCCGCTTGCTTCCAACTGTCATTGCACATGGCTAACGACAATTGGCAGGATCTTCGTGTCGGTAACAAGTACCGCATCGGTCGCAAGATCGGTTCTGGTTCTTTCGGTGATATTTACCTCGGCACCAACATCATCTCCGGCGAGGAGATTGCCATCAAGCTCGAGAGCGTCAAGGCCAAGCACCCCCAGCTTGAGTATGAGGCCAGAGTCTACAAGTCCCTGGCCGGCGGTGTCGGTATTCCCTTTGTCCGTTGGTTCGGTACCGAGTGCGACTACAACGCCATGGTTCTTGACCTCCTCGGACCCAGTTTGGAGGATCTCTTCAACTTCTGCAACCGCAAATTTTCCCTCAAGACCGTGCTGCTTCTCGCTGATCAGCTGATTTCTCGCATCGAGTACATCCACGCCAAGTCTTTCATTCACCGTGATATCAAGCCCGACAACTTCCTCATGGGTATTGGTAAGCGTGGCAACCAGGTCAACGTTATCGACTTTGGTTTGGCCAAGAAGTACCGTGACCCCAAGACGCACTTCCACATCCCTTACAGAGAGAACAAGAACCTTACCGGAACCGCCCGTTATGCTTCCATCAACACCCACTTGGGTGTCGGTATGTTATCTTTCCACGCACCCAAACCCCTTTCCGTTTCCTCCTGGCCACTGACAGCTTCGCAGAGCAATCTCGCCGTGACGACATGGAGTCCCTGGGCTACGTCATGCTCTACTTCTGCCGTGGATCCCTTCCCTGGCAGGGACTTAAGGCCGCTACCAAGAAGCAGAAATACGACCGCATCATGGAGAAGAAGATGACCACCCCGACCGAGGTCCTTTGCCGCGGCTTCCCCAACGAATTCGCCATCTACCTCAACTACACCCGATCCCTCCGATTCGACGACAAGCCCGATTACAGCTACCTCCGCAAGATCTTCCGTGATCTCTTCGTCCGCGAGGGCTTCCAGTACGACTACGTCTTCGACTGGACTGTCTACAAGTACCAGAAGAATGCTCAGGCAATTGCTCAGGCTGCAGGAGCCACTCAGGAGGAGGATGAAAAGGCGCGGGCATCTCGCACGAACGCCGCTACTGCTGGTCAGCCGACCCCTCAGCCTGGCGCTAATAAGCCTAACGCCCTTCCCAGCTCGCGCCGCAAAGTGATTGAACGAGGATCTGGTGCTGGTGTAAACACCCCAGATACCAACCGTGCCGTCGGTGGAAGTGACAGGATGTAAGTTGATCGCCCAAGCAGCTCATCGACCACTGGCTGTTGAACCCGTTGCTGACAAACGCATGCTGACCTAGTGGACGATGATCTAGTTTGCGCTCGTCTACGAAGGGCGCAAGTCCAGCATATGGTTCAAGTTCCTTTCTGCCGAAGTGATCCTCGACGGCGGTAACCACATGCTCTCTGTCCAACACGTTGGAGTATGACCAGACCGGCTTACTGGCTTCATCCCTTCCGTGGCATGGCTCTCAGACATCACGATTGGTACGGGTTCTGCTCACCAGCAGGGTCTCTTTGATGATACGCCTTGCCACGCGAACTGGTCGCATTCTCCTTACGCATTCTCAACTTCGTTCTTCGACATATTTGGGTTGATTTCACGAATGACTCGATTCTTCATAACAGGACACTCGATTTCACAGACGCCCCGGTAGACCTTGCTGCCGAAGCTCTATGGTTCGATATCCATGGTAGGAAGAACTCGAACGGCACTTCCGGTACCTCAACTTTGCGAGGCACCGTCGTCGGGCCGCCCCGCGAGACATTCCCCCACCCCCAACTTGAGTGCCTCGGTTTAGCACCTTGCACCTGGTCGATGCGTTGGAGCTGCGTTCACCGACGGACTTTTCCTTTTTTCCTTCTGTTCTTTTCCTCTTACTTTTCCTTCCGATTATGCGCATTACGAGTTGATTTTCATTCGAGGCTTCGCACTTGGTCAATCACGCGTCGAGGCCCGCTTCTGGGGAGGTCGTTAGGTGAGGGGTCGATCACGAGAGAGAAACTTTTGCGAAGTATCAGGCCTGCCGACACTGTCTGACAAGGACTACGATCATTAAGTCGGCAAAGACAAGGAACGGCAAGGGAATGACGGTTGCAAAATTAATGAGGAAGAGTGCGGCATCTTTTCTTTGGCTTTTGGTTCGGTTCGGTTGGTTGGGAATTCGTTGCTCCGACATTGCCCGTGGGGGAAACTAGGAACTAGGTGACTAGTCGCCAAACCTGGTCTCTGGCAACTATTATGGGCTCTAGGAGACGGTCTAGCAAAGTTCTGGGATGTTGACAACGTCTACTTGTCTGCCTTGGCAGTCAACGCGGATTGTCGACCTCAGAACGCTGGTGCTTGGACTCTCAACACTGCGCCTCCATCATCCGCGGGCTTTCACCGGCCTGGCAAGTTTGCATATGGTGGAGGCAGAGCACGGGTAGTTGTAGGCATGTCGAAGGGCAGCGGAACCAACCAACATACGCATGGTAGTTTCTCAATTTAACATTGTCGCGCGACTTTTCTTCTCTTGCAATTTGTGAATATGGCGGTGTAAATGCTGCAGGTCCACTACAACAGCCACAGCACTAGTATTCTCTCGGGATACGATCTTGACTGTGATGCGTAAAGAGGCATACTCATCTGCATGATGTGACTGCGGAAAACTTGTAGACTTGGATGTGAGAAAGATATCAAGTCATGAGACTGGTTGGCTCAACGGGTCAGGTGCGGCTTCGCTTGGTTCCATTTCGCAGGGCACGTCGACCAGCTGACTGCATGAAACGAGAGAAGCAGTACCAAATGGATGTCGTCAGGTGCAAAGTATATCCGCATATATATAGGTATGTTCGAATCATCGCGGCATATTCTTATCGTACTCAGTAATGTCGTGCATCACGATGAAAGTTTCCCATCCTACACCAACATTTGCCATCTGCAAAGCTGAACTGGACTGACTCTCTTAGGTGAGTACATGACGAGTGTTGGAACGTCGAGGGGTGTCAGGGATGTTCCCCAACCTGAAGGATCCTTCATTCCCTCCCCTTAACTTCATAATCATCATCTTGTAGCTTGCACATGAAGTCGGCTTTGGCATTTGGCAGTCACTCTCTCTCTCTGTGAGTTTCTGGCAAGAATCAAGCTTGGGAGCGGGGCAGTTGGCGTGAGCTTGTCTCGTTCTGATCAATGCCATTTGAAAGCTACTGGGCAGCTACAGCCTACCGGGCAGCTAGCGCGTGGCTGAGTGAGTGTTGACCGCACTTGCAACCCACCTAACCAACACTTCTCAGGCGATCCTGCCAAACCATCTTGGTGAGGACGGACAAGGGACAATATCAAGTGGTCTGAAGTCGTGTGCGCTCTTGCCAACTCTATGGTCTCCTCCTATATCTACTACTCGACTTCTTCTTCATACTCTCTCAACATTCACTCAGTTTTATCACTTTGTCTCGTGAACTTCCCAGCTCGTCATACCTATTGTGCTCTTGGAAAGAGGAGGGGTAGAGAGCTGACTAACAAGGTAGGCCACCTCTAGCCGAGTAATCCCAGCACACCAACTCGATAATCGTCATCGGCGGCTATTACCTCCGACAGAGCTTCGATGGCGACCCTTGTCGACGTCAACTCCACCGCACCCGCCGACAAGATGGCTCCCTCGACGCTCGACCTGTTCATGTTAACGTTCAATTGCGCCAAGAACTTTATCGACACTCACGTCTTTGCGTCAAACCTCCACACAGCTTTCAAGCAGAGCGCGACTCCCCTCCCAGAGGTTGTTGTCTTGTGAGTGCAGCGTTTTGCCGCCCCCTTGGGTGTAACAAAGCTGACCAGATTACCTCCTACCAGCTCCTTACAAGAATTCGCGCCGTTATCGTACTCTTTCATCGGCGGCTACTTTCTCAGCCCGTACCTCACGCGCTTCGAGGAAGCCCTGAACCTCGCTGCGACCAGATACACCAACGAAAGTCCCACCTCGGACGCCGACAGTCATGATGGAGCCGACGATGAGACGATACTGGTCAAGCCCACCGCTCCTACACCTGTGCGACCTTACACCCTGATCCGGACTCGTAATATCGGTATGACGGCCATTATGCTCTTTGCGCGGAACCCCGAGTCGATCCTGCGTGTGCAAGAGGCGGAGGTGGGCTTTGGCGCTGCAGAAATGGGCAACAAGGGCGCTGTGGCGCTCAGAGTCTTGTATGAGGGCACGACGACCGAAGGTGGGAAAAAGGAGACGGAGCTCACCTTCGTAGCTACGCACCTTGCGGCAATGGAGTGGAATCTGCCGAGGCGAAATGCCAACTGGGCGACCATCATGCGTGGCCTGACATTCGAGAACCCGGAAGATATTCTGCACCCGAAGAAGAATAAGCCAACCACTCCTACACATGGAGAGGGCCAGGCTGAGGGTGCCAGAGATGAAGCAGTGCACTTGTTGCACGACGAGCATCAAGCACAAACGCTCGCACTTCAGGAACGGCTACAGGAGATATCCGTCTTCAAGCCAAGCTCCCATCTTTTTGTCGGTGGCGACCTCAACTATCGCATCTCAACAACGAGCCCGCCGCCAATGGCGACATTTCCCAGCCTCGACCCCGACAGCGAACATCATTACTCCCGCTTCTTCGCCTTGGACCAGCTCACGAGAGAACGACAGGCAGGACGCACGTTGCACGGCATGAGCGAGGCAGAAGTCAAGTTCCCTCCGACCTACAAATACAACGTTCTGCCCCAAGATGACACCCGCCTGGAGGTCGATGGTGTGGAGGATGTGCCTTGGGTGTTTGCGCCTCACCGATACCCTGGTTGGACGGATCGCATCTTGTACCTGGACGTCCCTTCGTGGGTCAAGACCAAGCCTCAAAAGGTCGACGTCAAGATCTACGACGCCATGCCCGTAGTCCGCAGCTCAGACCACAGGGCCGTTTTTCTGAGAGCTGCCGTTCCCCTCCTCACCGAGAAGGAGCTGGTCCGCTCATCGACGGAAGCCCCCACGTCCAATGCCGTGGATCCCCGCCTCGTTCTCCCGGTAGCCATCGACCCGGAGGCCTGGGAGCGACGTGCGGCAGCAAGACGGAAGGAAGTCCTTGTTGGCTGGAGCATGTTCCTGTGGTCTACTAAGCAGGGGGCGATGATACTAGCCACACTGTTGGCTGTGGGCGCAGGTATCTGGTGGCTGAGCTGAGCTGAGCTGAGCCGAAGGCTTGAGCCAGCAATGCAGCATAGAGGGAGGCGACGTAGTGGGACTTGAAGATATACCCTGGCCTTGTTTGTCGTTTGGACCTTCATGTACGTACACGTTCAACGCGAAGGATTCGGGGATGGCTCCCAGCGATGGGCGGGGTTGAAGGAACCGCGAGCGGGTTTTTGGTTTTTAGAGCGGAGCATTAGTTACAACGCATCATGAACTCGAACTGAACTATAGATCCGATCAAGATTTTTCGGTTCTCGTATATGAGTATCCTTGAACGATGTTTGTCTGCTATCCGATCTTGGTGGCTCAGCCACAATTGACTTGGTCCAATATCTCATGTCAACAAGACCATAAGCCAATCAGACCAAGCCGAACGGTCAGCTTCTTTAGCCAAGCATGAACCATCTATCGACAGCATCCTTCAGATCTCGTAGGGGAGCAAGGGAGGTAAGCGGCCCATGCCATGGCATATCCGGCTGACACGGGGCGCGAGTCAAAGTGTTTCCGACAAAATGGAAAGGTGCTCGTTTTCGTCAGCGGCGTCGTGGCGTTGGAGATGGGGTATGTGTTTCCCAGACCACCGGGACGCGGGTCGAAGACCGGGACTTGAGATGGGGCTTGCAAGGGTTATCCCGATAATAGTTTGAAAGGCAGCTCGAGACGAGGGTTTCTTTTGTCTAGATTTCAGAGAAGGGACAGGAGAGACAGGAAAAGGACAAAAAGGAATGAAGAGGGGTCCCGGGTTCCGGCTCGGGTTGTTCATTTCATGGTCACTTCCCGGTGGTAGAAGATGTAAAGGGACAGCTCCGGAGGCATGAATGTTGCTCTCGAGTTTTGCTAGATCGGAGACCTTTTCTCAACAGCGCGTCTCCGCGGAAGCCCTCCTCCAAGAATTTGAGAACTGTATCTGTTGGAGAAATAACATCGACTGGGTGACAATGACTTATGTTCAAGACTACTTGGAGTCGAATTCCTACTTGTGAGGCTCGGGCAAGACTTGGGGTTTGGCTTAGCATCTCGTAACTCGTGACACGTTTTTGACGATGCATATCTGTCTGGTGAATCGGTAATTCAGTATGGCGTTGCACTCGCATTCGGCGGCCCGGCCGGAACTCTGCCAAGACAACCACGGCGTGGCAGAGTGCACCTGAACTCACAAAGAGCTTTCAGAGTTGTGCTTAATATCCACTTGGGCTCCGAAGAAAGACCTTGAAAGCCGGGAGTATTACGCACGGAGCAGAGTCCAAAACAGGCGAGGCTTCTCAGCAGACATGAGGTTCGTCTGGGCGACATGTAAAGCGCTAGTTGATCCGATAAATCGCCGGATCAGGACTCTGAGACCGAAGGCCCCAATCGAGCGTGATGGGAAGCTCATTTCAGCCTTACGCCTACGCCGAACGTCAAAGGACTTTTCGAAACGCACTAGACTGCTGTAGACAATCGAGATCTGGCGTGCGACGAACGCCGCGATCCTCGGAAGCGAACGGGGCGCGAGCCACCTCAACAATGAACATCTTCATCTCTGTACTCGGGGCTGGAAATTGGTGCTTATTTCAGACACTGCCGGCCGGACGACCTGGAAAACAGGAAGAAATTTTCACTGAGAGGAGCAGAGAGCGGTTCGTTGGGGGCTGAAGTGACATAACCGTCGGGCCCTCGCCGCACTCAGGCATGGGCGCGACTCATGTCAAGGACGTAAAGGAAGCAAGACCCAGGCCAAGCCGCATGGCGCTGACGAAAGGCCGGTGAGGATCTCAGTGATGTGTTTCTGATTGACTGGTTGCCGGCATACCAAGGTTTCGTGGCCCGTCGAATTGCCAATTTTGACATGTTGTCGGACAAACTCTCCTGAGATTGATTTTATGGTGTAATTCTTAAGCTCGGCTATGACGAGATATCAAGATCCAGTAGAGGTTATTGTGGTGCTGAGTATGGCAGAGCGGCTATGCTTCCCCGTACCGCGGATAACACGTGGTCGACTTGCCAGGCCGTGGTAGAAACGGCTCGGATTGCGAAGCCGAAAAGCATATCGTAACGGTTGTTGGCTCGGAAAAGTCAGTGTCAATGAGCAAGCTGAGGTGTGGGCGAGAGGTGGGATGAGATCGAGACGTTGCGTCATAGCCGCCGATAAGAGTCGCTTGCATGCAAGGTGTATCACTGATCAGGCCCTTTCCCTCCCCGCGGGACCGGATTCCGCATGGCCTGGGCGAGATCTGACTGACCATGAGGCGGCCCTGTGCGAAACTGGATGTCTTGGATGCGATGAAAGCCTCGGGGGAGCAGCAACGCCAACGGCTGTTTATTCAATAGCGACGCCTCCATCAGCCGTAGCCTAAGACTGTCTCTGTCAGTTAGTGTTAGGTCTCCTTTTTTTGCCTTTACCGTCTTTTCATCGGCTCTCAAACGTCCGGAGGCCGCGTCAGAGCCACCTTTCTTTGGCTGTGGCAGCCACATCTGCTACGCCACGGTGGTATGGTGAGGGAGACAGAGCTTGATATCGCCGCCGCTTGTTTTTTGGCCGACGGAACGCCGTAGGTGGGCGCTACGGAAGAACCAGGAGGATGGAGACCGATCAATGACGGAAGGGTATATGGCAAAGGTGAGGCAGGCCAATACGAATCTAGGAGACTGTCCGCTGTGGTTCGGGCTCTGGATTAGAGCGGTGGACATGGACGTTTTTTGTTGCCTCGGAAAGCTCTATATCTAGCAAGTACGAAGTATCGAAAGGCCCCTGGAAAAATAGAGGATGAAAGAACCCACAGTCCCAGGGCGTCCCAGGGCTTCGGAGATTTATTCGGATGTGGGAGTCAGGGTGTCTGATCGTGGACGATATCGGATTGAGAGCGTATCAGCATCTGCTTAGGAGTGTAACCGATATCTGGGCTGATATCAGCAAATCCAAGTACAGGTGGTCAGTCAACAGGGGGCGGCGGAGCTTTCTTCGTCTGGGGATGGGAGGGAGACGGCAGAAGAGTACTCCGTAGGAGGGTGAGACTGGCGGGACAGATTTCAGTGTGATGAACAAAGCGAAATAGCTGGTCGGTGCTGTTGATGAATGTTGCAGAAAGAGGCGAATGGGTCATGAAGAAAGGGGTCGAGTATTATTAACCCGTAATACTGCTGTGATGCGAGCTGAGTGCCAGAGCCCAGAGCTGAAGCGGTGCCATGTGGGGATGACGGACAGCCTCCGTAGCTGACGGTCCCAGGCGGATGTTCCAGACGGAATGGAATGGTCCACGCGAGGAATCGACTGTCAGCGTCGAGAAAGACTGGAAGAAGAAGACGAAGAAGAAGAGGAGTGCGAGTGTGGCCGAGGCGGGCCGAGTCGAGACATGGGCAGAAGAGTGAGTCCCCGGATTTCCACCGGGTGGACAGGAGGCTACTCCCAAAGAGGCAAGACCATGTCGGTGGTTCCGCTGGATTACACGCCGCACCCGCTGCAAAGCTGCATAGTCGAGACTTGTTTCTCCATCGACTCTACCTACTGCGTTCTGCTGCAGTATCTGGCCGGGTGGCTAAGCGTTGCGAACGTGCCCAAGGTAGGTAGTGAGTGTACTTACGAATGACAGTCGTGGATTGGGATTGGACAGGCTGTAAGAAATTGAGAAAGGCGGCAAACATGTCAAAGTGCTGCTGTTGGTGAGGTTACAAGTGCAGGTTGAAGGAGCGACCGACCCATCCACACAATGCAAGTCCACATCCACACGGCCTTCCACTTTACTGCGCACCTCAGTAAGTACGATGTACTTGTCCACGCGGTGAGTGAGAAAAGTAGGTACTCGGGATACATCTTGCCTCACATTGGACTGTGGTGTGCGAGGCATGGTAGAGGGCGGTCAAGGTATCACGAGGTATCGCGGTCGCAAAGTGGGAAGGAGCGAAAGTGGGCGGCGTGGGAAGGTACCCCCGTGTTGTCGGGTAGCAAAGAAGCCAAGAACCCACGCCTCTTGCCTGCCCATAACGTGGTGTTCCACGTCCCATCCCGGCAATCACAACCTAGCGGTCCCTGCCATTTGAAGCAGCAAATAGCCAGAGGGCTCTGAAGCAGCAAGTACGGAGTAGTCGCGCTCTGCCCCTCCCTCCTCCCTCCTTCCTGGTCCGCCCCATAAATGCTCCTACCGTATGTAGCTGTCTATTCTGCCTGCCTTTCGTCATTGCCACGGCCCTTTCATCTGAAGGTTTTCCTCTTCCTGAAAGGTTACCACCAGCGAGAAAGAGTGGAAGACGTGCTCTCCTCCCACCACATACCTTACCTTACCGATCCCAATACAGACACAGAGCACGACCGGGAGAGGAACGATATCCTACCCTCGCCCATATCAGACGTCGCGAACGAACCACTCGCGGCTACTTGACCTCGATATCCATTCCTAGCAGCAGTGGTCAGTCGCCCCAGGGGAAGAAACGGTGCGGCGTGTCTTCCCGCCAGCTCCAGTTCGACAGCTCCGAACCACACATATCCATCCCCAGTCCTGGGCCTAGACCCAGCACCAGACGAGGCCTCGATCCGAATCGAACCCCTTTCCACCACCACAACTCCTTCCCATTGACCACTCACCTCACGGGGCGCAACGAAATACAACCTATTTCCTTCCTTCTTCACCCATCTAACAACCTCACGACGACTGGTCGACCTTGACCTGCCTTATTCGACTCGACCACCTTTTCGGGCCGTGATGGTGACGATCGACGTGCTGTCAAGCTGAACGAATAACCATACCAAACAATTTTTCAGATCCGAACCGAATACCCCCTACTCTATATGACGGGAATAGCAGCCATCAACAAAAAAATACATAATATGGCGGCTACCGTTGCGCATGCGAACCCCCTGTCGAACCAGGTCGGCGGAGGCTTGTCCAAGATGATGGGCGGAGGCAGTAGCAGTAATGGCCACACTCAGGTTCAGGCTCAGGCTCAGGCTCAGGCGCAACAACAATCCGATGCTGGAGCTGGACCTATTACGAGCCGGAAGTTGACTCCTCAGGACTTTCGCGTTGTAAGAACGCTTGGAACTGGTTCGTTTGCGCCCCTTCCCCCATGTCTCGCTGCACCTACCTTGTCTCGGAACACCGTTTGCTAACCATGGACCTTAACCGTGCAGGAACGTTTGCTCGGGTGTGTCTTGTGCGCCCGGCAAATGCGACTGAAGAGGAGCGCGATACCGTCTTCGCGCTGAAGATATTGCGGAAAACAGAGGTCATCAAGCTGAAGCAGATCGACCACGTCCGCCACGAACGTCTAATTCTCGGCGATGTTGCCGGCCACCCCTTCATCACAAATCTTATTTCCTCCTTCGCCGACCGCGATCACTTGTACATGCTGCTAGACTACGTCCCCGGCGGCGAGCTTTTCAGCTACTTGCGCAAGTTCCGGCGCTTCGAGGAGGAGACGGCGCGCTTCTACGCTGCAGAGATTGTTCTAGTACTGGAATACCTTCACGAGCAACAAGGCCGTGTCGCGTATCGTGACCTCAAGCCCGAAAACCTTCTCCTAGATGGCGACGGTCATATCAAGTTGGTCGACTTTGGCTTCGCAAAGAGGCTGAGCAATAGCTCAGGGCAGCCCATTGAGACTTACACACTCTGCGGCACCCCCGAATACCTCGCCCCGGAAGTGATCCATAACAAAGGTCACACGACGGCAGTGGACTGGTGGGCGCTGGGCATTCTGATATACGAGTTCTTGACTGGATACCCGCCATTCTGGCACCAGAACCCAATCGAGATCTATAAGCAGTGAGTTACACCGCCGCGGCCGGCAGGCTCTCTCTTTCTCATTGCAGTAGCCACTAACAAACTTGGCAGGATTGTCGAGAAGCCCGTCATGTTCCCTCATGACCCGCCAGTATCAGCCGAAGCTCAAGATCTGATCAGATCCTTCTGCACAGTAGACCGATCCCGACGACTAGGCAACGTTAGCGGGGGAGCAGCCAAGGTCAAAGAACACCCCTTCTTCCGAGGGGTCAACTGGGACGACATGTACCACCGACGAGTGCGAGGCCCCATCATCCCACCGATTCGATACCCCGGCGATGCGCAATGCTTCGACATTTACCCCGAGGACGACGGCAAGAGGGAGCCATACACAGAGGACATGGTCCAGAAATACGACCAGTACTTCAAGGACTTTTGACGCAAGCTTTGTCAATCTTTTCGACCCATCATTGTATGAATCATGCGTTCGGAGTTGTTCTTTACTCGGAGGAGTTGGTCTCCGTAATTCTTTCATGTTTTTTGTTATGATACTCCAACCTGTAACTGTACTGCATGAGACTTGGTAGCGAGGATCAAGAGAATGAGCGGCCCATTCAGTGTCGCTCGAGAGAGGCAGAGCTTGGACATGGGGGGAAGAAGCTGCTAGGCTTCGGTCTGGAATATGTGTGTGAGGGAAATTCTGCTGGTCAAACCCTGGATAAGGTAGGCATCGCTGGGTATTGATTTTTTTTTTCCCACCCTATTTCACTCGGGTATTTGAAGGCGTTAGATTACGATTGGAGAATTAGCCAGCCTGTACCGGGGGCAATTCAGGAACTCTGGAACCTTGTCTTTCGGAGGTAGGAGATACTCCGATCAAGGAATAGAAGAGGATTTTCGTGTCCATATGAGGCATCGCAGTCATGACCGGCGGTTGTTGTCTCTTCCTGTTGCCCCAGTGCCCATATGCAAGTGAGATGCCGTGCCATCACAGAAAGAAGCAAGTCAAAAGACACGAGCAAATCGCAACGTGCTGCCCGACCTGAGATGGCTGACCAGGTTGTCAGAGCGCCCCCGTGAGCACCGACCAAAAGTCCTGGCAAGGACAATGACAGCATGGGTGAGTGTCTCAGCTCCTTGGGGAGCTAGCCGAGTTGGGCATGACACATGCTCGTGGATTGTCACTCTGGTGATGGGCCAATCTCACGTCACCTGAGCCAGACGATGCGTTCCCTTTCCCAGACTCATCTCACCTGTATCTCATTTTGGTTATAGCCCAGCAATCGGGTTTTGTGTCGGACAGTTTGATGAGGCTCTTTGTTGTAGTGAAGGCCTTGGTGAGGGCCATAGGGAAGGAAGTGACATCATCACAACTTGATCTGAAGGGTCAACCAGACTGGAATGTCCAAGGTGGGATAAATGCCATCATATCCGTACGGCGGAAAAGGCAAGGCAGATCAAGGGGTTGCAAACCAAAAGTGTGTATAGGTGTGTGTGACCTCTCGCTGAGTAAAGGGGGAAAAGAGGGAGTAGCCGGGTGAGTTTAATGGGTGAGATGAGAATGAGACTGACGGAAGAGGTGGAGTGCCATGACCTAAGAATGGTCGGCGCAGGCGGGTTGCAAATAAGGTGCAGAGGGGTTACCCCTCTGCAGGGGACTGCCGGGCTGCGAACCGCCCACGCCGCCCACTATGAGGTGCCTCCCGTGCAGTCCGATTAGGGGTAGCAAGCCTCTCACCTTGCCAGGTGAGGTAGGTTGCTAAGGTGCCTGACTGCCGTTCACGAGCACCTAAAGTCGCCCAGGTGGGAAGCGTTAGGGAGGTGGGAGGTAAGGTGTGAGTGGTGCAGGTGGGCTGCCACAGCTGCAGGTCACTAGCAGTTCAGATAGGGCAGACGGGCTCAGAAAAGGTAGGGCGGGTACGTACCGTGACCCTCTGGGCATGGACGGAATCCTTGGCGGGAAACCTCTCCAACTATCCACTGCATTGCATTCAGCTCCAGTCCCGACCTTTGGCCCGCAGCTGCTTACTGCTTCTCTCCCCATCAAATCATCCAACGAAATCCCACACACATACTCTCTCTCCGAACACCGAATCGAACAACTGCATTTCAGTCTCGAGGCGTACTGATGCTTCAAGAACCATCCATTCATTTGCTGTGACGCCAAAGCTCCTTTCACTCCTTCGGCAGCCAGCACCTCGTTTTAGGCTCGAACCACCCTCACCCTTCCAAGTCTGCAAGCCGTCGACCAAGAGCCGACCTTGCCTTACGCATCCCGCGAATCTGTATCCATCCGGCCCAAGCCGAGCCCTTCGATTCGCGCTCCCCTTACGATACCACTCCCCGACATGACCAGCTGAGTGCAACAGCATCAGGATGTTCACTCTATCCAGTCTCGTGCAGAAGGCACAGCAGTTGGTCGACCCGACCCAAGGGCTGAACCTGACCAACTCGGACAAGAACCCATCCAAGTCATCGCTGTTCCAGAACCAGTTCCGCCTACCCAGTACCCAGACGCCGCTGTACGAGATCAATGCCGAGTTGACCATCCCGCCCGCCAATGCCACCTATGGAGGCAAGGACCACGATCGAGGCTACCACTACGCTGGCAAGCTACACCTGTCTGAAGGCTACATGTGCTTCTCCACTACCCCATCCAGTTTCGTCCAGGGCGCCAGCACCTCAACAAGCTCTGCCTTCACCGGCCAAACACATGGCGGAGGCCCCAGTGGAAATGGCTTCACCTTTCCCCTCTGCGCCATCAGAAGGGTGGAGAGGTTGAACAGCCAGACATTCCAGGTAAGGTTGCTCCAAACTCCGGGTTGTGACATTGACAACAGTCCGTGCTCCATCCCCCGCAAGGCCATGAACTGACATGCTGCTCTACCACGTAGTTTGCCTTGGCGATTACCACATGGAATGGCATCAATCAGCAAGAGAAGAAGGACAAGGACAAGGAAGCCGTCCCCGACAAGGATAAGAAGGATGTTAGGGAACAAAGGATCACGATACACCTTGCCGGTACCCGCCAGGGCTGCGAGCGCTTCTGCGACGGCCTGAAAAAAGGACTGAGGGCCGGCGTTGGGAATGTTGGCAAATACAAAAAGGTCACCAGCGAGTGTTACTCCGAGTACCTCCTCCGATCCGACGACAAAAAGAATGCGAGCCCGCCCGACGCCGGCCTAGGCATGCTCTTCCGCTATCCTGGAGACCCAAAGAAGCTCCGCGACAGGGCCAAGATGCGTCTCTGGGCCGAATACTTGCGCGACAACGGGCGAAACATGACGCTCATCCGTCAGCCGACCTTCCACAAGCTCATCCGTGTTGGTTTGCCTAACCGATTGAGAGGTGAGACTTGGGAGTTGACGTCTGGATCAATCTACCTCCGACTCGAGCACCCAACACTGTACGCCGAAACACTAGCCAAGTACGAAGGCCAAGAGTCCCTCGCTATTGACGAGATCGAAAAGGATCTGAATCGAAGCTTGCCAGAGTATCCTGGATTCCAGAGCGAAGAGGGCATCGGCCGTCTCCGCCGTGTGCTTACGGCTTACAGCTGGGTGAACCCGGATGTCGGATACTGCCAGGCCATGAACATTGTAGTAGCGGCATTGCTCATCTACATGTCGGAGACGCAGGCCTTCTTCCTACTGTCGTCCATGTGCGACAGGCTGGTACCAGGATACTACTCTACGACAATGTACGGAACTTTGTTGGACCAAAAGGTGTTTGAGTCACTAGTCGAGAAGACCATGCCTATCCTGTGGGAACATCTGGTAAAGAGCGACGTACAACTTTCAGTCGTTTCACTGCCTTGGTTCTTGTCACTATACATCAACTCGATGCCCTTGGTTTTCGCCTTCCGAGTTCTGGACGTCTTCTTCGTCGAGGGACCGAAAGTTCTGTTCCAAATAGGACTTGCCATTTTGAGAATCAACGGCGAGGAGCTTTTGGATGCCACAGATGACGGTGCCTTCATCTCCATCCTCAAGGGTTACTTTGCTCGTCTCGACGAGTCGGCACACCCCAAGTCGGAGAACCCGAAGCTGCGCGCCGTGACCAAGTTCCAAGAGTTAATGGTGGTGGCATTCAAGGAATTCTCGGGTATCACCCACAGCAGTATTACGGATCTGCGGTTGAAGAACAAGGATGCCGTACTGAGCAACATTGAGAGTTTCGCAAAGAGAACAGCCCTCCGAAATTTGGGCCCCGACAGCAAACTCCTTGCCACGGAGGAGCTGGGCGCCTTGTACGATCGCTTCTATACAATCTTGTACGAGAGACAACAGCGAGAGAGCATTATTCAGCAGGAAAAACAACGTCGTGCAAAGAACGCACGGCCTAGAGCGCGAGATGTGTTTGAACCCAGCGATGAACACGTTGAAAAGGGGCGAGTGGCCCTTGGTGCTAGCACCAGTTTGATGGATTACGATGCATTTAGAGAATTCCTCGCCAACATGGCAAAGTGGGCGATGTCCGACTCACCCACTACGCCGCGCCGCGATACATTCGCCGATAAGGACAGAAATGCCTACACTAGCCGTCGTCAAAATAACGGCCTCCTTTCCCCATGGGGGTCGGGCCCAGAACCTGCCGATCACGAGTTCATGCAGCAATTGTTCAAAAAATGGGATGTTAGCGGAGCCGGCGTGTTGACACTAGCTGATGTAGTGTCGGGCTTCGCCAGGATCAAGGGCAAGAAGGACATTATGGGAACGATTACGTATTTCTTTGAGCTTTACGACGATGATGGCGATGGTAAAGTTGACCGTGAGGGCATCTTACGTATTTCCGAAGCGCTCCTCTTCCTCTCAAGAAGAGGACTCGAGGGCACACTGAGCCCGAGTGCCTCTACGCTCACGCTCAGCACGCCGACTGGCCAAGGCAGTGAGCCAAGCCTGCCTGGTATCTCAACCAACGAAAGGTTCTTGGGCAGCGTCAGCGCATTCATTAGAAGATGCTTCGAATATGCCGATCCCGACCACCCCAACAACAAAATCCACGAAGAAGAAATGGAAGAGCCCAAATCTACGGAGAACAGTGGGGCATTCGCCATCGGCGACGACGATGATGAAGAAGATCTACTTGCCATGGATTCGCCTCCTGGTAGCCCAAGCAAAGCAAAGAAGTCGTCCTCGGACTCACTATCCTCGCCTCCTGGAGAGAAGCCTCCTGCCGCAGGGCAGTCACAACGACGTGTCTCAAAGGCGCAGTCAGAAGCGGCAAATGCTGCTTTGGACCCTGCGAACCCGTTGCACATGACGCTGCCAACGTTCCGCATGGTCGTTCTCGCCGATGAACTTCTTGAGCAATTCTTTGAGTCATCTTTCCCGACCTCTTTCCACCTTATCGAGGGTCTACCAACAGTGTCAACACCCACATCAACCCTTACTACCTTTTCCAGTCTCAACTTTGGACGTGCACCCGTCGCAGCTCTCAATCCTGCGGCTCAAGGGGCCACCCGTGGTCTACGCGGTGTACTAGACAACATCGTCACGGACGGAATGCGTGTGGCTGCAGAAGTTCGTCGGAGGATGGAGGAGGCTCAGAAGGAGCTGGAGAAGAACGCCGTGCCTGGGCAACAAAGAGATGTCGAAGACGAAGAGGACGATGCGGACATTGGAGTCGAAATCGGCATCAGGAAAGGCACGGCCAGCGGAAGCGCGGACATTGAGAGACGGAGTGTACGGAGCGAAGACCGTGACCTTCTCGACGGGGCAGACGCCGAGGCTGGGGCCAACGGTAGCGGCAAGGAAGGACAGCTCGTGGACATTGAGCCTACAAACCGGAGCGAGACGAATGCCAAGGGTGTCGTTGAATTTGAGGGCTGATCGACGTCTCTACGCATGTACGCAAGCATGCAAGCACGCAAGAACCACGGCTTGCGTGATCCGTTGAGGGTTCGCTCCGCCCGGCAAGCAGGTGGGTACGGCCACAGCCCACATGGCGGGTTTGAGGCACGCAAGGAACGGCAGTTATCAGGAAGCTTTGGGAGGAATGCTGCGAAATTGGGGAGGACGGATGCGGCACGAAATCGCTCTGTAGCGAGGAGGAAGGATAGGCGATGCTTTCCCTCTAGTTCGTGGGAGAAGGTATTTGTGGGAATTAGGACTATACCTGTCGACGTCTTATCACGGGATTCACGTTTGGGATTGTATTGCCTCTGGGGCTAGAAGAAATGGTTACTCAAGACAAGCAGGATGTTGTCCATTGAGGCCTGGGTGTACCAGTGCATCCGTCCTGTGCCAGGCGCCCATTTCAGACCTGGCAAAGCATCATATTGACTGAGATTATCGCCGTGAGCCGTTGCTGACTGATACTGACAGAATCAGTTGAAACGTCTGGATGTCGTAGCATACGTAGTACAATAACGGGCGCCTTCTCCCTTGCTCGGTTTCGAAATTGGCGGTCATCAACAGGGTCTGGCACGGAATTGAGGGTGGCACAAAGGTTTCCCAGAACGGCAGATGAGAGTCGACGATCCGCAACGCCATCTGCATGGCTGGAGAGGCACTAGGATACCCGGTATCAAGTTCCTCTTGAAGTCTGTGATCGTTTGCAATCAAACTTTGGCATTGAGGGGCGTGGGCAACATGGAGCTCTTATGCATCATCGATGTGAGTGAACGAGCCCGTGGAAGAACAGCATGCATGGACGGCAGTTGACTTTCAGCCTAGGAACTTGGATGGCACAGGATGGAGGGGAGAGGAGGGGAGAGGAGGGAAAGGGAAAGATGGTCAGTCAAGTCAGTGTTATCATGTCTTGGCGGTGACATTTGCGTGTAGAGGCTAACGATACCTTAGTCTGAATATCTCAGGTAGGTAGAGTGATAAGGCGAGGGAGAAGGTGTTTCCAACCAAGGAGGAAGAAGCAACGCCGAAGCAACGTGGCTTATGCAGGGAGAAGACGAGGCATGTATTCCTTCCGCTCCTTGCAAAGGCGAAAAGATGCCATTGGACCCTTTCTTTCCCTCTTGGCCTTAAACGGGAAGAGGCTAAAATGCTCCAAGTTCTCAACTCCCACCAAGAGCCACCAGTTGTCGGCGCCTCTCGCATATCCCTCAACTCGTCGCCACCCAACACCGTCACTCCACATTCCAATATCACGACGCCTTGCATTTCCTTGGACAACCAGTTTCCAGGAGTCTGGAATTCCTCGACTCATGGTATGCCGGCGGAGTATCCCGTCCGTTCCGTTCTCTTCTTTTCTGCCGTCTCTGCTTGCGTCTTGCAGGTTTCTTTTCACGTGTCCCGGCCTCCACTTCACCCGCTCTGAGTCTGCACGACATGGCCACATGTTTGTGTGACCACGGATATCCCCCCATCTTCGGTCACAACCCTTGTCTTGACGCCCTGTCGTACAAGTGTTTTTGACCCGGGGACTTGGGAGCCGTTGGTTGCACAGGGACAACCACTATCGTCGAATATGGATGCCGTGCTGAAGGGTCTTGTCCTCGCAAGACTTCTCTGCTCAATATTCTCACGAGACATTGGTTTCTCTTTTCTCGAGGCAAGCATAGCTATGCTCACACTATACATAGGCATACACATACGTACATACATTCACCGACGGGTTATCTGCTCCGTTGGCCCACGGCAAACTGTGTGGGCACGTAACGCATCCACCGTAAAGACCGCTATGCCTCCTCCGTCCCTCGATCAACGACGGCTTGTTTCCCCCTCTACATTCCGCACGTTACACAGCCAAGCTTCTCGTCTCGCGCTCCAGTGTTTCTTGTCGCCGTTGCACAAGAACGTAGAGGAAAGTATGGCGGTCGGCCGGCATTCCCTTAGTCCTCCCACACATCCTAGCTTCCACACCAACGGCAATTTCTGCTAACAGGGCGGGGGCAATAGACTACACCAAGAGAGGTCATCGCCGTTCTCGAAAACGTGCTTCGCAGCATTGCAACAAGCGGCCCCCGTTAAATTGTCCGAATTCAGCCGCAGGAGATAGTCCCCGCTACGGCCATGAGGGAAGAATGATGAATGGAAATGTGAAAAGTGGTCACGGCTCTTGCGAGACATCGCCAGACCATCCGGTTTCCTGGCTCCAGAGTCCCATTGCTCGCCAACGCCTCTTCGCCCTTTCGCCTCTCTCTTCCATTTCGACTCAGGAGTGTGAGGGGCGGCCGTCCAAGAGGCAAGCCAGGCCAGACACCCACATACGTCGACCCGTATTGCATGAGAGGAATGACTGGCGTTCAGGGGAAAAGCATCGCATACGGCTGGACCTGAGAATCGTCATTTCAAACATTCCAGGTTCCTGGGAACGAGCCCATGCTCTCACTCTCTCTCTCTCACTCACCCGGCAGCCCTAAGGTGGGAAGGGAGGTGGGATATCCAATGCCGCTCATATCGATGGAAGTGGGCAAGAGGCGACAGGAACAGCATTCTTGGTCCTCACGACGAGAAGCTTTCAAATACAGCCAAGATTCTCCTCCCAGATTATCGGTTTTCCTCCTTCTCTCCACCGCGCTTCGACTCACACTCGCTTCTCCTTTTCGTCCGTCTCAACCTGGTTTTTCTTCCGGGGGCAAGTTGGGCAGTCATTCGTTCTTGTTGCTTGGTTCTTGCTTGCGCCTGTCACTCTCTAGAGGGGCTGACATCCCTTTCGTCTTAATACTCCCCCTCTCCACCTCCAGTCTCAACTTTTGCCTTTTGTGGCTCGCTATAGTTTTTCAGTCGTCCTTCAAAGACTCCGGACAAGATGGGTTGGATGAAGCAGGCGGCCGTTTTGGCCGCGCTGTCCCTGGCCGGTGTCGGTCACGCCGCGATCACCCCCGCCAACGGCAATTGTTTCCCTCCAGGAACGCAAACCGCCACGACCTCGGTCATCTCGCAGATGACACAGGAAAAGTGTAACACCTTCTGCCAGGGTTACACCGTGTTCGGTATCTACGAGTCGGCCGCCAACGTGTTCACCTGTGGCTGTGGTGGCACCCCTTCGGTCGGAACTACCTCGGATAGCAACTGTAACACGCTCTGCCCTGGTGATAGCACTTCAACTGAGAACTGCGGTGGTACGGCTGGTGAAATCCACTTCAACGTAGTCGCCAGCACCACCACCACCACCTCAACCACATCTACCTCTTCCAGCTCTTCCTCCTCTACCAGCCTGACCACCACTACCACTACCACTACCACTTCCTCCTCTTCGTCGTCTTCATCCTCCTCCTCGTCTTCGTCCTCGACGACGACTACCACTACTACTAGCCCCACGTCGACCTCTACGACTTCGACGTCTTCTACTAGCAGTGGCACGACCACGACAACGTCGTCAAGCAGCTCCAGCAGCACTGGAACCACTACTAGCCCGACGTCGACAACCTCTTCGTCCTCTAGCAGCTCCAGCACTGGCACCTCGAGCCACTCGACCACCACGAGCCTCACTTCCACTGCTAGCGTCTCGTCCAACTCAACTACTACATCCTCATCCAGCAGTTCCAGCGGCTCCAGCAGTTTGTCGACTACGACTACCTCGCCTACTAGCAGCGGAAGCACCACCTCCACTGGCTCATCTGCTTCTTCAAGCTCGAGCAGCTCGCAGAGCGACACCTCCAGTCACTCCTCGACAAGCACCACTGCCGCAACTTCTTCCTCGACTGGAACGAGCTCCGCCTCTGGTACGCTGAGCACCAGCGGCTCTTCCAGCAGCTTGTCGTCGTCTTTGTCGACCTCTGCTGCCGGCACCTCGAGCTCCGCTTCTACCACTGCTGCTGGTTCTAGCACGTCGACCACTGCTGCCGCCAGCTCTTCGTCTTCCGTTGCTGCTTCCAGCTCGTCATCTTCCGTTGCTGCTGCCAGCTCATCCTCCTCGGTTGCCTCTGTCGCCAGCTCTTCGTCTTCCGTGGCTGCCGCCAGCTCATCTTCATCCGTTGCCGCCGCCGCCAGCTCGTCCTCCTCCGTTGCCGCCGCCAGCTCGTCCTCCTCCGTTGCTGCCGCCAGCTCGTCGTCCTCCGTTGCGGCTGCCAGCTCCTCTTCTGCCGCTGCTGCTAGCTCTTCGTCCTCCGTTGCTGCTGCCAGCTCCTCTTCTGCAGCTGCCGCTAGCTCTTCTGCTGCCCCTGCTAGCTCTTCGTCTGCTGCCGCCGCCAGCTCTTCATCTGCTGCCGCCGCCAGCTCGTCCTCTGCTGCCGCTGCTAGCTCTTCCGCTGCGCCTGCCAGTTCTTCGGCACCTGCTCAGTCCTCGACTGCTGCTCCTTCCTCGTCGGATGCCCCTGCTTCATCAGCTGCCCCAACCACATCTGCGGCTGAGCCTGGCCAGTCTTCCATCGCTGTCCTCAGCCCTGATCCGGTGCCTTTCTCGAAGGCTCTCGAGATCCAGCCCGGCGAAGCTGTTGTCGTTGACATTCCCAACACGAGCGGTAACGCGGAGAGGTTTGTTGTCCAGTCACAGGGATGCAGAGGTGTTCCCGCTGGAGAGTCGCCCTTCGAGAACACTGTCAACCCTCCTGATGCTTCTACCGCCCCTGCCTGCGCGGTTGCTTGCGCTTCCCAGTCCCTGCCCTACACTACTGTCATTAGAGGCCAATGCTTCTGCGGTTCTGTTCTCAGAACTTTGCCTCTCATTCCTGCTGATCAATGCGCTGCCGCTGCGAGCAGCCGTCGTCGCAGCGCCCTCAGACGCCAGGCTGGTACTGTTGATCCCGCCACGATCCTCAGTGTGACACCTGCCAGCCAGGTTGCCCTTGCTGCTGCCTCGACTACTTTGAGCTCATCCAGCGTTCCCTCTGCCGTGGTCAACACTGACACGAACATCCAGTTTGTCCCTACCAACACTGGAACGTCCGTCGCCAGCGCCAGCTCCACCGCCTCTTCCGGAACTTCCACTGGTACGGTCTCCGGCACCACCTCTGGAACGGTCTCTGCCTCCAACTTTGCCTCCAACTCCGCGTCCAACTCTGCCTCCAGCTCTGTCACCAGCGCCGCCGCGGCTTCTGCGACCGACTTCATCCTCGCCATTGTCGGCGGAAGAGCACCTACCAGCTCCTCAAGCTCTTCCAGCACTGCCACATCGTCCTCAAGCTCTTCTACTCGCAGCAGCAGCAGCAGCGGCAGCAGCAGCTCCACCGGCTCAAGCTCCTCTGGTACTTCTAGCAGCAGCTCTTCTGGCAGCTCCTCCTCGGGCAGCACCTCTTCTGGATCTACCTCTACTGGGTCCAGCTCCAGCTCTTCTGGATCAACCACCTCTGCTAGCACTACGGATACTTCTACCAGCTTGTCCATTACCAGCTCTGCTTCCACCAGCAGCTCTACTAGCGCACCGTTCTCGAACTCCACCACTGCCCTGACCATGAAGAAGCGTGGCCCTATCATGGCGCACCTCATGAACCGCCAGAGCGGCGGAACCACCTACGTCGGTACCACTGGTCAGACCAACCCTACCAACTGCAACCAGGCTGCTGTATTCAGAATCGGCGCTTCTGGCACCCTTACTGTTGATGGCGTCGCCCTCAGTGTCAACCCCAACACGCCTTTCATTGCTCTGCGCTCCGGCAGCACCGGATCGATCACCGCGACCTTCACCCTTAACAACGGCGTCTTCGTATGGTCCAACTCAGCCTTCTCTGGGGGACAGGCCGGCTTCTGCCAGGACAACAGCGGTCAAGTTTACGCTACCTTCGGAACCACCGTCCCGCCCAACTGTACTCCGGTCACCCTGAGCGCTACTCCTCGTAAGTCAAGCCGCACACGCCTGACGATCCTGCTTTTAACACTCTCTACTAGGTTCTTCCTGCACGGCCAGCGGTAGCACTACCAGCCTCCCCGCCTCCACCGCCGCTACCAACTCTGCCACAACCACTCCCGCCGGTGCTTCTACCACTACCGCCAACCCTGGATCGACGACTACGCCCGCTGGTTCCACTACCGCTCCTACGGGTGGCTCTACCTTTGTCAGCGGTGGCTCGACCTTCGTCACTGGCGGTTCAACTGTTGTCTCTGGTGGCTCTACCATCGTCTCGGGCAGCTCCACGTTCGTTTCCGGCGGCTCTACCTTCGTTACCGGAGGTTCTACCGTTGTCACTGGTGGATCTACCATCGTCAGCCCTACCACTGGTCCTGCCGGCGGTGCGACGACCGACAGCACCGCTGCCGCAGCCACCTCCAGCATTGCTCCCAACCCTGTCGCTGTTGATGGCTTCTCTCTCTTGGGATGCTTCGCCTCGTCCAGCAACTTCCCCTCCTTTGTTCTGGCCTTGTCTGACCCGTTGTTGACCCTCGAGAAGTGTACCGCTGCCTGCCCCGCCAGCTCCAGACTTGCTGGTTTGTTTGGTACCGACTGCTATTGTGGTGACATCATCGACAACACTCTCACCATCCTCGTTCCCGAGGCCCAGTGCAACACTATCTGCCCCGGTAACCCTCTCCAACGCTGCGGTGGTCGCGCCTCTTCCGTCCGTCTGGCCCGTCGCCAGATCCCGACTGATGTCCGTCTTACCGTCTACGTCCGTCTTGACGTCTCCCCACCGGTTGTCTCCACCGTCACCAGCATCAGCGTCAGCACCGGCGCCGGTACCACCGCGTCCGTCACCGTCGTCAACACCATCACCGAGCCTGGTACCACCATCACTGGTGCGCCGGTTCCCACCAGCACTGGCCCCAACATTGCAGGAACCCTCACTCTGCCCCCCGGTCTGTACACGGCTGGCGCTCCTCTGCCTGGTGGCGAGGTTTGCTACGTCGTCACCCGATCTTGGTTCATCGGACAGACGTCGCTGCTCCCTGCCTTGCCCACGGCTACCGTCTGAGCGTGACTTTTCCAGCATCAAATCACGAAGTCATTGGCATAAGATACATGTACGGTTCACATATAGACTAGGGAGTTGTTTCCCGCAGCTTATGGGATTTGTGTGAAATTTGTTTCTAACTAGCATGGGGGAAAGAGAACAGTTACGACTTGTACGAACTGTATCACTGGGTAATGTAGGAGATGTTTTGTAGTTTATTTTGTCTTCTTTTGTCGGACTTGGTTTAGGAGAATAGATGATTTAGGACCCAAATATTTGATCATGCCGCTGTCCACTTCCAATCTTTGTGTAGCTGCCACGTATAAGCCAATGAGTACATTCTAGTATTCATTTCCTACAAGGCTGTTCTCTGCGTCATACCTTGTTCTATTATCTTGTTTTTGAGATGTTGTCACCACGGTGATGAGTTCCCCGCCAGTGTTGCATCTCGGGAACGTATTGACACCATCCGAATGCACGGGGCATGAAAATGTCTCGACGAAGGTACTCCAAATCAAACATTTTCCTCTGGGTTGCCGAGGTCCATGGTTCGGTCGTAAAAGTTGAGGGAATGCCGCGTCATTTGTTGTTCTGGTGTACGTCAATTATCAGAGGGGTGCGGCATGTGATGTTGCGTGGTTCACTGCGCGTGGTTTGGATTCTTAGGTATTAATGTTTCTGAAGATGCCACTCTGTTGAGAACTGTACATGGTCGAGCATGCAGGACTTGATGTCCTGTTGGGGAAAGTAGGTAGCGTTTTTCTCAATCCTGCCGTCTTCTGGTCCTCCCCGCCCCAGCTGGAACAAGAAGGTATATGAACATATCTGAACTGCGAAGTTGTGGTTTGGAAAAACAGCCATATCGTATCTGATGTCCACTTGGACTGAATATGTCTTTGTTCTTGATCATGGAAGGGGCGAAAGGTCACTCACAGAATATGTCAGATAAGGGCTTTTGGGAGAGAGAATCTGGTCGTTCTGTTCTCTGTATTGAAGTGCTCATTGCTAGTTTTGGAGTATTCTATTCAAAATCCCTACGCCGAAACTAGAATGGAGTGCAGAAGGATGAATAGGTGGCCGATTTTGTAAAGTTCAAGTGTCGTGAGTCTTTACGTAGGAACACATCGTACCGCGGGACTCCAATACAAAGCGAAGAAAGTATTTGAGCTTCAAAAGTTGCTTCATTGCCTGCCGTCTTGAAGAGGCTCTCTCTTGTAAAAGAAGGTGGTGTTTATTTACTCCTCCCTCATACCGCCCTCACTGACGAATGACTTTGTGATCTTTTTGTTGCGGGTTTGTTTATTTGGTTGTGGGGGGTTCCCGCCTCCTATATGAACTTTAGTCTTTGCGAAGCGGTTGCTTTTGGGAGATTCCGGTGATAGAAGATATTCGTATAGTTGTACTTGACATCGTATTGCGATGTGGGCAAGTAAGTAAAGGACAAATCTGGAACCACGCGGCCTTGACGAATAGTACGGCAAAGGGATAATCTGGCGAGGCGTAGTGCACGTCGTCGGTCACATTATCGATACGCGTTTACCTAGGTCTTGATCCTGGAATAATGGAGTTGCTGGCTTTATATACATATCAAGATAGTGAGGACGAAGTTGTCTACTAGGATGACGTCCTCGGGCAGGTGGGAGTGTGTGTAAGTGTACCTCTTTGTAATGTAAATTTCGGCGGCGGAACTTAGTATGCCTACTATATAAGCCGAGGCTAGAGACGAAATGTGAACAATCTTTACCAACATTGGCTTTCTTTGCGAAATCTGAGAAGCACGCACTGGCGTTCAAGTTATGCTCCTTGATTTCTGGATTGATGGTGCTTGAACTCGCTCACAGGTTAAGGTTATAAGCATATTGTGTTCTTTGCTAGCGCCAGGATATTCTATTGACTATACTTTGAGGATACAAAGGAGTATAGAAAGATGGTGAAGTCTATGATGTGGAATCTAACTATATGTCGGTGAACGTTGACTATTTCACCAGGTTTGGTGTCCTTGCTCTGTACAAGAATGCATCAGCAGAAATGGTCCACCTAGCCTGTCAAAGGACGACCAATTTCGTCTTGGAATGGCCCAATAGAATGGATTTAGGTAAACATTCATATCTCCATGGCGACCTTAAGCAGGAGGGAAGAGATGTCATTAAGGCGGCTTGGGGTATACCTGACCATAAATGAACCGTCATGCTAGGTTCATCTATTGCTTGGCTGTTCTTGGGTTTCTACTGCGTCATTTATATTCCTTTGCGCTTCATGAAGCTTTTAATTGCATGTAAGAGCTACATCAGTGGGAGGGCCAGCCTTATTCCTTGCCCCAATCTCGAAATAGCTACCAGGTTGGCTTCGAATGCTGGAATCAAGCCTTCCAGTTGGTATCGAGATACAGTACTAGAATGGGAATTGCCTCTGTGGTACATTTGGTGCCCAGTTTGTTTTGCCTCACGGGTAGTGATTCGGCCGGTGACAGCCCCGCTTCTCCGATCCGACTTCCCCGCTCCGAGCAGGTCAGTCCGTCCGGACGAGACGGTCAGCCCACCAATCACCAACCACACCCTCCATCCTGCCCCTTGCACATCACTACTCAACTGTACTAGCCGTCAGATGCCAGACTATATGCATAAAAAGCCAAAGCTGACTCCAGATCTACTAGTCTATCAGACGATGATGACAGAATACTTGATCGCTGGCCTTGCCCAAGGCCAGCACCTCCTCTTCAACTTCCCCTTGGCAGGTCCCCTCCCTTCGCGGCGTCGCATCCGCTGTGCCGCTGTCACCCCGCACACTCTCTTCCCTGCGCATCACACGGACATGCGCAGACGAGGAGAAATGAAGATCTCCGTCTCTACCGTCGCTATTCCGAGCCTTCCCCGCGTTCTCTGCTGTTACCTCCCGGTACCCCAACGGGCCCATTGGGTTACATTACATATCGGGCCATGTCTCTGATCGGGATCTGTCACCGTCTTGGCTTCCCTTCTTTTGATGTTCCTACTTCCTGATATGGTACGCGAGAAGCTTTCCCATCGATGTGGTGTAACTGCGATACAACTCTATGTTCCTGGCCTGGTGATCTGGGTGTCCTAGGTGACGTTGGACCTGCCGTTGAACCAGGTTTTTCATTGAGAGAAGTGACTCTTTCCCGGCATCACATGAAAGCTTGTTCGAGGTCCGCGGCATTTGTTCTGATGGAGAGTTTGGGTGTGCAGTCTATCATTCCATATGTAGATGTAACAGTGTAGAGAGTGATGAAGAGGTTGTTGTTATAAGTAAACGACAGGTTCATCCCATCTCACGAGCAAGTTCCTAGTCTCTCGTACCCCTTGCCAAGTACTAGAAGCTTGTGCTCTCTTATTCCTTGCCTCCAACACGGGCCGATCAAGGTCCCCTGACGACGATGCCGTCTCTACGCCCCCTCCCCCTCCTGGCGATGCTGCTCGTATCGACCGCCGTCACCGCAGCCCCCTACAACACCTTTGACGGCCCAGGCTTCCCCGCCTGCAACGACGTCGCCGCAGTCCACAACGCAACCAGCGTATCCGACATCCAATCCCTCGTCAAGGACGCCATCACCTCGGGCCAGAAGGTCCGCGCCTCGGGTAAGGGTCACATGTGGTACGACACAATGTGCTCCGACGACGCCAACACGGTCATCATCCGCACCGAGGACGTCAACGGCATCTCCGAGTTTGATCTCGAGGGCGGAAGCGTAGTCATCGAGGCCGGCGTGACGTTCTTGCAGCTTGCCGAGTACCTCCATGCCCGTGGCGCATCGGCGGGATACACGCTTGTGAATTGGAACATCACGCTGGCGGGTTGTGTTGCTATGGGAGCGCATCGGTCCTCGATTCGTGAGGATTCCATGGTTGCGGCGGGCGTGCTGGAGTTGGATATTATTGATGGGAATGGGGAGTTGAGGCACCTTGTGAGAGACAATAATGACGATACGTGGCTGGCTGCGTCGACTTCTCTTGGGTTGTTGGGTGTCATTGTGCGGATGAAGTTTAAGATCTACCCCGACTTCAAGGTTTATGCTCAGCAGAAGACGTGAGTTCGTCATGAAGCTGGTGTAGCTTGACTAAGCTAACGATGAGAGAAAAGGCTCGAAGAAAGCGAGGTTCTAGACGGCGACATCTACGGCATGATTGCGCCTTACGCAACAGCAAACTTCTGGGTACGTTTACTTCATGCTCCCTTCCCCTAAGGAACCCCCCATGGACTAATAACCCCACGCAGTGGTGGCCCTACAAGCGCAAATTCCACCACCGCTACTACGACGTCGTCCCCACAAACACCTCGGACCAGCAAGGCTTCCAAAACACCTTCTCCGTCACCGACCTCGAGGGCACTACGGCCCGCACCCTCCTCGACAGCGGCCGCTACCTCCCGACCTCCAACATGCTCGCCGAAGAAATCTTCTTCGGCCTCTGGTCGAAGCCCAACTTCCGCGAAAAGACGACGAACCAGCCCATCGAGGAGTGGCCCGTCTACGGCTGGAACTACGACGTGCTCATCGGCGGGCTGTACCCGGACCAGAGGCCGCTGTGGGAGGTCGGGGTCCAGGGGTACACGCTCGAGCTGGCGTTCCCGATCACGCAGGCGAATGCCATGTTGAAGCGCGTGAGGGCGTTGTTCGATGATGAGGCGAAGAAGTTGATCGTCATGACGTCGACGTACCGGAGCGGGATTAACATCAAGTTTGGCAGGCCGTACTTTGATCTGCTGGGGCAGGTTACGTATGGGACTGCTGACGGGGCGGATTGGAGTAAGGGGGTGATTATGCTTGATTTCCCGACGTTCAGACCGACTGTTGGCGACCACAGCAGGTTCAACGAGCCTTTCTGTGAGTGGATTTCCCGGCGAGGTGCTCAATGCACCACCGCTTCTCGATGAAGGTGGGATATAAACTGACTTGTTTTTGTTGCTAGATCACAACTTGGCCAAGGTCCTCATTGACGAGTTCCCCTGCCGCCCTCACTGGACCAAGAATACCCGCGAGGTCTTTGCCCAGGCCGCGAAGAACATCGACCCCGATGTAAGTTCTGGTGCCACGCCGTTCGATGTAGAAGTGATGGTTTGCTGACAAGGGATTGTAGCACATTGCCCGTTTCAAGGCCGTCAGAGAGAAGTTTGACCCGAACGGAATGTTCAAGAGCGTTGTCGGTGAAGCCATTGGAGTTTACTGAATTCACAGAATTACAGAACCATGATCGGGTAGTTTTCCATTCATTGTACATACTTTCTCATTAGGCAATATAACACATTATTGGGGGAATCTCTGACTCAGAATCTCACCGAAATATATGATGTAAATAACGAGTTTCCATCGCTAGTAGACTCTGTGCTTTTTTGGTCACAGCTTTTACTTTTGACGTTAGGCGCTTGGTGTATCGCCATATGATGTATCGGTTTTCGAAAGCATCTTTCATATTTCAACTCAGGCTTTGGTAAATGTATACCCTTGATAATTAAAACAAGAAAATCCATACCGTGTTCTACCGTCACCTCCTACACGATGAGAACAGCACATCTCTCATCCATCCCTCTGAACAGGCTTCAGCTTCACCACCAGCGGCCCCTTCTCCCACGTAATATAATTCCTCTGCACAACCCACGACTCCATACCGGGGCAGAGCGCCAGATCATAGTGCCACAGCGTCTTAGCCAGCAGCAGACGCAACTCCAACCACGCAAGACTAGACCAAAGCACACACAAGGTTCTTCGTCAGCAAACGGAAGGACAAGATACACAAGTGGCAAAAGTAGGGTGCTAGTAGTCGGTGGTAACTCACTTTTTGCCCAGACAGTTCCTCGGCCCATACGAAAACGGCTCGTGTACGTCCCTCTTGTCACCCTTCCACTCCGGCGCATCCATATGGATCCACCGCTCCGGGACGAACGCGTTCGGCTGGGCCCAGTTCTCCGGGTTCGTGAAGGCCGAGTAGGGGTTGACGGATACTAGAGTCTGTCATCTCACTGTAAGCTTCCACTTAAACTTCCCAGCTCACCGACCAGCATTATCTTCATCATGTAACTATGCAACAGGGGAAGACATAAAGGAGGAAACAAGGGTCCAGAACGTACGCCCTCCGGAATATACTCCCCACAAACCTCCGCCCCTCCCCGCGGCACGATCCTCGGCATCCCCGCCCCGCCGGGGTTATACAACCTCAACCCCTCCATCAGTACCGCGGTCAAATACTCTAAATGCACAAGCCCGTCGACGCAAATATCCTCCGTCCTCGCAAACGCGGCCCGGATCTCCCTCGTCAAAATATCGTATACCCGCGGGTTCCGCAGCAGGTAGTACGTCGTGCCGGACAACACCGTCCCCGACGTCTCCGTCCCAGCGACCATGAACATGGCCGCGTTGGCGTGCATTTCCGTATTCGATAGACCTTTCTCCTTGCCCCTAGTTCTATCATCGTCGCTGCTGTCGCCGTCGTTATGCTTGAGTACAAAACTCCAAATATCAGGCTTCGGATGCGCTTGTCTCTCCCCCAACCGCCGATCGACGAGCTGGCCCGCAAAGTCGGTATGCTCCTGCGCCTTCTTCTTCAGCGGCGCAGACGTAACCGCCTGAACAAGCGGTCCCAGGACCGGAATCTCAAGGAAGACGAGCCCGTAGATGACAAACTTGAGACCCGCAAAGACGTTGCGCACCCAGGGCGTGTAATCGCCCCTCTTGAGAAGCAGAAGCGGTTCGCCAAAGGTCAGGTCCGCCATGATGTCGAACGTGGCAAAGTTGTACAAATCTACAATGTTGACGGATCCGAATGCTTCATCCTCACCCTCGCCGTCGTGCGCTCGCTGGCGCTGACGCTCACGCTGGGCGAGCGAGCCCATCGCCTCGACCATCTGGTCAGCGTAGTCCACCAGCAAGGACTCCTGCGCCTTGAGCGCCGTGTTGGAAAAGGCGTGTGTGAAGATGCGGCGCTGGCGGGTGTGGTCTTCCGGTCTCGTCGTAACGAGGCTGTCGCGGCCGAAATTCTCGCCGCCGAAGAAGCGTATGTCTTTTGCCATTTCGGATTTGAGCGGGCGGCCTAGGATGTCTTTCCATGCTTGTGCTGTTTATGCGTGTTAGTATTGTGAACTGTTGATCCGGAGTGAATAATCGGGAGGGGGAGGAAAAGATGAGGTGAGGTGCGGTGACTGTACGTTGAATGTAGGATAACTCGTTGGGAGCTACGCGAACGGCGCCAGAGTAGGTCTCGTGGATTTTGCGAGCTTTGACGGCGTATCTGCCTGTCAGGAGGTAGATGTTCTTCGGCACCGGACTGAAGCGCCACAGGAATGGTCCTGGGTAGTGACGAAGCGGGTGGAAGTAGACATTGTAGATGCCGAGTAAAAAGTACTATAATACCTGGTCAGCGTGAGAGCTTTCTTAAACGTGGGCATTCAAAAGGCAAACATATGTAATCGTGATCTCAACAATGTACAACACAATAGATCCGTAATTGAGGGCCATGTTTGCTAGATATGATTTGGCTCAGTTGACTTGCAGCTACTGAAATGGAGTCCATGAGGCTATCGAGCATTGGAGCACCTTCACAGCTGTCATTATCTAAGAACCCATTGAAACGAATACGAATTCGATGGGATGGTTGAAGGGGCAAACACCACCCGTTTGCCTCATTAGGTGAACTCAAACGTCACTGCGCCAGGATGCTACAGACAGCTACGTTGTATGTAGTAGCATCTCACTCGAAACTTAAACCGCGTTATTGGTTTCATGAACACGTTTGTCGGCACTTTTTTTTTTTTTTTTTTTTTTTTTTTTTTGACAGCTTGCCATCCATTCAATCGCTTGTCCTCGCCCGATTGAATCGTGATCAGAGGAAGTTTATACATTGAAGCGGGCGCAGGCAATTCTTTTCACATCTGTTTTGATAGATCTAATGCTCTCAACGTGCGTTGCCAACGGTTGGTCATGATATATTTATCAAAGCCGCAGCTTTGCCGCCATCAGAAGCAGAACTTCAAATGGCCCAAATTTATGTACAGAATTGACTCTCGTCTCAAGTGTATTTGAGCAGTAGAGGCTTTCTAATTGCCAAGATACCTGTGAATAACTCACGAAAGAGAGGTTCGATGGTCGAGTCGAGACAACGGATCAGTCAGCAATACGATGGTCACACCAACTTTATCGATAAGACGTGATTTCAGGCCCCTCCCCCGCCATTCACAGTGATGCGACTCGCCATGCTTCATTGGGCCAGCCGCCATCACGCTGCGACACCTACGTCACGATAAGTTAGCTCTAGTAGCTTAGGTTACTCACCACTTCAACCGTTCCCTTTACATTCCTCAACCGACTCCCTCGAAGCTCCTCCAATTTAGTTCCCCCAACGGGTGCCGCATTCCAGCAGTGTTTGAGAGTGAGCCCGGAATAAAACGAAAATAGAACACAAATACCAGCAGATACGAGTTCCAAAGATAAACAGGTTACAAGTGCCAGACCATCATGTCTCCTGTGTTAATCGTTGGCGGCACGCGAGGCCTCGGGGCGTCCCTCGTCAAACAGTATGCAGCTGACGCGGGCAACACCGTCTACGGCACCACGCGTTCCGAAGAAGGACCCGAAGGCTTCCCCGATGCCGTAAAGTGGCTCCCAGGTATCGACTTGATGGACGAGAATGTCGGCAAGACCCTAGTCAGTGTGCTCGGTGGTTCGAAGCCGCTCTCGACGGTGGTAAGTGGCTCCCTCTTATGCACCCGTCCTGCTGCTGCCGGAGAGTGTGTTGAATAGCTGGCGGGGAGGTAGATCATCACGGCAGGCTACTTCGCGACGGAGGACTTCAGCACCGAAAAGGGTCCGAACTGGGCCGAGGAGCAGCGCATGTACACAACGAGCTCCATCGCCCCGGTCTTCATCGTCCACGCGCTCACGCACGCCGGTCTTCTCCAGAAGGACTCCAAGGTTGTGCTCGTCTCGTCCGAGTCCGGGAGCATCACCCTCCGACACGAGAAGGAGGGCGGCGGCAACTATGCCCACCACGCATCCAAGGCCGCAGTGAACATGGTGGGCAAGCTGTTGAGTCTCGATTTGAAGGACAAGGGCGTCATCATCAGTATCGTGCACCCGGGTTTCATGCGTACTGAGATGACCAAAGGCGTGGGATTCGACAAGTACTGGGACGAGGGCGGTGGTAAGTACTTCATATCATTGAGGGCGTAGGCGGCCCGGTGAGTTTCATAAGGATCATTAACGTCTGAGTGTCGCAGCCGTCACCCCCGACGAAGCCGCCGAGAGTCTCATCAAATGGACAACAAAGCTCGACATTTCCAAGACGGGCGAGTACTGGGCGCCGAGAGGTCCGCGTAAGTACCGATGAGCGGTGACACCTGCTGGTGGACAGGACCCTCTTAACTGACATACGCCTTCATAGGTGACATCGGTACGGCTGAACCGGTTCTTGGCAAAGAGCTCTCAACACCGCTCCATCTCCCTTGGTGATAGCTTGGAATGTATCTTCTTTCACCAAAGCGAGAGATCACATCGGTGGTCCGCCAATGCGCAAGAGACGTTGGACACGGAACACCCGTTGTCCAGACTTCGTCCCTACTCGTGCAGACAAGGTGATTCCTGTAGGATTTGAACAGGCTTCATGGATGCTGAGTCGGGTTGAGTGAGCGCAAGAGGATCCGGGTTTTGCGAGGGACCGTGACGTGCATATCCGTCTACTATGTACATAGTGTATGTCCGTACAGGGAGCAGGTCTGTTCCAGTGTCGTCCAGTGCTTTCTGGCAAAGTTGGGCTCAGACTCAGGCTCTGCGGGCATTAGTGGGCTGAAGGGCTAAGACCGGAAGGCGGTCACCGTGAAGAAAGCCGCAGTTGAGACGAACGAATGCCCTGATTGTATCCCCGCAATTCCCGAAGGTCAATGTGGCGGAAGAGGTTTACCCAGCGAGTCTGCCTCCTGGCCCGGGGTCGCAGTTGTGACTCTGAGGATGAGTCTGTGACTTCTAAGAAATTAAGAATAGGAGACCCAATGAGAGTCGCCTATCGCCATCCTTTCGTGGCAGGCTGACAGCCCATCCGTGATGGAGACAGACGGAAAGAAGAAGTAAGAATCGCGCTGGCCCCCGCTGGGCCTAGAGCAATCTCTGGAAGATCGAGCTTTTGCACTACGCAGACCGGACCCATGCGTACCTCACCCATTCTCTTGTGGGGTCACTATCCCAGGTGCGGCTGGTGCAGCTATATCCGTAGTGCTGTTGTATCCGTACTTTGCAGATATTAATCAAATTCCCCATGATCGTCTGCTCATATGAACAAGCCCCATCAAAAAGATTTTGCTCCAATGCTCTCGCCTATGGAAGGCTCGCTTACGTTTCAGATTGGCGATGAGAATCCAGGATGATGCTGTCACGCTTTCCCTGAGACTTGAGTCTTGTTAGGAGGACCGTGACGGTGGAAGGCGGCTCCCCGATCCGATCAAGACGCAATGTGGGTGAGATGAAGAAAAGCAAAACAAAAAACCAAGAAGGGAAAAAGGAGGCCGCAGGCTGCAAACGTCAACGTCAAACGAGGTTTCAAGCTCACTCCAAGTGAAGAACGGTATTGCTGGATATTTGCGATAACATCATGGGCGAATACGGTCGATGTTTTCAGTCTGCCATATTTCTGCTTCCAGGTGGCTAGAAGAAGCGTAGAACTCGTTACGGTTTGCCAGGAGAGTCAGATTTGGGGGCTGATCGAATCAGATCGTCCGAGGCTGAGATTGGAGGGCGTTTCGTCTCCCTCTTCGGGCAGCGCCATCTGCCCGTTTGGTTATCCAGCCCGAGGCTTGGCAAGGCAATACGGCAAGCACCTCTACTCCGTACGCTGGTTGCTGAGTGAGTGATCGTGTCGATCTCGACTTTCGCAAACACCACACTGTACCCCGTACGGATACACGACGGTGCTCTTATCACAATCTGAACAATGCGGATCTGTTTTCGCCGTTCGGCCTCCATGCGTGAGGGTACCCATTTAGTCTCCAGGCTTCCCTCGATACATTGGAGCAGTGGGAGGTTATGGCGCTCGGATGACAGCTGAGATCGAAAGACAAAGTGAATTATCCGATGGCGAGTGACTATTGGGCGCCACCTCGATGGCCGGGCCCTGCGGGGAGACCAGCCAACAACGGGCTGGAAGTGTCACGCGTCAGGCGGGAGACGGGCTCGAGTGTGTGCAACGGCAATAGACTTGGAATTGGGCTGGCTGGCACTGTCAGCAGCGTCAATGGCGCGGCGCCGAGGCTGGTGGCAGAGAGCTTTCGAGATTCGGACACTCTGGACTCCTGGAGTCTGAAGTCTGGCTGCTGGCCTGACGTTCAAATTGATGCACCCCATGTTCCCTTGGCATGGTTGAGACGACCAGGGGCCCCCAACACGAGGTTGCAATCCAGCGAATTTGGAAGGGCGGCAGGTTGCAACAAAATAGGCCCCTGTGCTACCCTTGTGATTCCGTCTTGTCCAGCTGCTGGAGAGACCAGGGCCAGGGCGGACGAACAGCTCCATCCCTCATCTTGATCCCAGGTGAAGATTTCAGTGGTGGTGTCATAGCCGGGTTGTGGACTTTGTCGTCAAGGACATACGTTCGCAGGCAGACGTACGGCTTTGTCGGGAAGAAAGTGGTTCTGTTTATTGCATCTATGAGCTCTCTGGTCAAAGGAAAAAGAGAGAGGAACCACGTAACAAGAAGCCGACAGTCCGAGTGGAGGAGCACGCACGGGAGGATGGACAGACAAGTCTGACCCTGGCTGATGTCAGGTACATGCCACAAGTACCTGACAGACACAGGGCCAAGTCAAGGTGTCCGTAGCTCCAAGAAGGCCCGTCGGTAGTAGCCGGTATGTGTGCATAAGGTATGAGTTGGATGGCTGTGAACCCGGTGGAGAGGGAAACGACCGAAGCATTGTCGGCCAGATGGCTCCAGCACCCACACAATTTGGCTTGTTGTCTGTTCCGGCTCGTCTGTTTTGTTCCCACGCGCACTTCATCGTTTGTTGGAGGACGAGTGCATGTCGCAGATGCAGATGATGCTCATCTCTCAGTTATTCGTGGCCGGCATGTTCTGCGGAACTCCATCGGAGGCGAGTCTAGGCGCATTGCACCCTGTCATTCAACTGTAGAGCAATTTGTTGAATTACCTTAGTTTAAAATAATTAGGATTATTAGGGGTCCTGGGGTGTGTCGTCGGCACGTCTCGTCTGCACCCCGGTCGGCCGAGGAACATCACTCCCGCGTTGGTCATGGCTAGTGTTTCCAAAGACCCCATGCCGCGATACTTGTTCGAGCGTAGAGCGGCAGATTTGCAGAGCAGCGGTGGCCATTTGCACCATGATTTGGTCGGAAGCTTGGTGATGGATCTATTACATCTGGGTCGGAATGGCGAGATGGAAATGAGAAGAAACAAAATCCCGCCGTTGCAGCCCGGTTCAGCTGGGGAGCCGTGTGTCCTACGGGAGATGATGGAAGATAGTTAGCGTTCATAGGCCACGACAGGGCAAGGAAGGGCCGTGAAGGTCATGAGGTCGAGGTAAGGTATTCTGTTTGAACAAGCGCGTTGCTCTCAGTGAGGGTTAGAAATAATCCGCCAGTCAACAGATAGTCAGCCCCTTTCTCATGTTGCCACTGCTATCCTCGCTTGACACAGCTGTCTTTGTCACAGTCTCACTATAATGCTTTGAGTATATCCGTATTCTCTACGCGATGTACTCGAAGAGCCAACTGGAAGGACCGGTGCTGGAAGTAGAAGTTGTGATGAAGGTACAGGTAGTAATAGAAGTGGCTGAAGTACGGATCAGGAAACAGGAAGTGTTTACCCACCTGGTAATGAAAGTCCAGTGGACACAGTGGTGACATAATGGTAGAGGCATGAAGATGCTCACCGCCCACGATGCAGCCACAGACCCGGGCTGAAGGGCCCCCAGTCGGAGGAGGCGTCTTCCCAGCCAACCGTATCTGCCGTCGTCAGCGTTCCCTCGTCTTTGTATGGTGTCCCTGAGAGAAAGAGAAAAAAAAGTAAGCTTACAAGATAATAAGCTATTCATACAGATAGGTTCGGATGGTGTGGTGTGGGCGGCTTAGATTGAGATGGAGTGGCTCATGTGCCAGTGCCAGACCAGGACCAGGACCTGGTCGAGTTCAGGTGCCGCTGGCAGATGAGGGTGATGGGTGATGGGGATGACATCCATGGATGTCGAAATGGAGAGAGAGAGAGACAGACAGAGAGGAGGAGGCGATCGGAACGGGTGGAATGCGCGGGGATCGGGAGGGCGTCGTTAGGTCGTTGGGATGTTTCTTGCTGCATTGTCCACGTTCTGTTTCTTTCCGTTTCCTAATTGCTCTTGGTTCTCCTCTCCTTTTCTTTCTCACTTTTTCTTGTTTCTACTCCAGTTGACTCTTTCCCATTCTCATCGTTTGTGCCCTCTTTCCCCAAACGACGAAAAGGAAAGAGGTATCAGAGTCGACTAATACTAATAAACTATCGCTCTTGCCTGCCCCTCCTAGCTCACCCACCTCACCTTCCTTAGCTAAAAGGTACCTACCTACCTTGGCCGTGGCTTCCTTCTTTCCTCCTACTCGATTATTCCCTTCCTTCCCGTTCAAAAGCTACGGACGGACACACAAATATTTTGCCTGAGGTGCACCTGCCCTGCTCAACGACTCGTGGAGTGCCTCCTGCCTCCTGCTCTTTCACACCAAGCCTCAGAACTTAAGCCTTGCGCCTTCCTTCCTTTGTTCTTTCCTTCAACGGGACCTCCTTCCTCTTCCGCCTCACAGCTCCTCCCCCTCTTCGACGAGTGGACCATTGGCCTTACTTGCCTCACGGGACTTTCCACTGCCTCGCACCCGTCCCTCGTTTTTCTTTCTCTTTCGCCAACACACTCTCGAGCTGAACGAACTCTCAAGCAGCATCTCTCGTCTCTCGCTCCAACTTCTCGTCCGTTCTCGCATCCATCTACCTTCATCTCGACTCACCATCTCATCTGACTTCGCATCTCATATTCAGAGACCACCCGCATTCTCTAAGCATCCGAACACGAATAGGAACAGTGTCACCATCACCTCCCTATTCAGCCAAAACTACACTACCTTCTGTTTTCTGTCGTCATCTCTCGCTTCGCAGAGACACGGGCATCCCTATCAAGGCATCAAAGCGACCCAGAAGTTGGGTCAACCCGGGTCCGTGTTGCAGGCACACCGAGCCCGTGTCACACGGCAATACCAGCTAGCGACTGTACGAGCTGTCAAACATCATCACTGATCTAGACACTGTCCCCGGAT
This sequence comes from Colletotrichum tamarilloi, assembly GCF_030869305.1. Lineage (NCBI taxonomy): Eukaryota > Fungi > Ascomycota > Sordariomycetes > Glomerellales > Glomerellaceae > Colletotrichum > Colletotrichum tamarilloi. Next base: position 90,242 of record NW_026849422.1, read on the forward strand.
CGTTTTTGGGTTATCGCGATCGCACGGATTGAAATACCGAGCATCGACTTATCAACTCGTCAAACCGCTCTCTTGTGAGAGAGACGACGTTGTTCCGTACCTCTGACACGGACGTGGACTGAGCAAGAAAAGGAAACAAAAAAAGCCAGACTCAGGCCAAGAGAGAAGGTGAGCTTGCATTTCCTTTTCTGGCCCACTCTTCAGACAGCTACTTGGCTCGGTTGTCGCGCGTTCGTCCAGTCGTCGGCATCATCCAGCCTTTTGGTCGAGTGCCCGCCCAATCCTGTCCAAAGTCTCCAAACCCAAGCAGCCAAACCCCTTCATCCTCGCAAGTCGTGGATGGTGCGTGGACCCCAGATCCACCACTCTACCACCCAAAAATTCCTAGCCACCTAGCCAAACTACTCGCTTCCCGGCAGACCAGCAATCTCCCCCTGAATTGGATGATTTGGACCCAATCCATTATCCGATAATCAATTCGTCCCCCCCAAACCAATTCATCCCCTCAAAGCCCAAGGGATGCTTTTTTCGAGCTGACGTCGGATCAAAGCAGGAGAAAAGGACACCGCGCTGCACTACAAGCCAAACCAGACGCGCATTGCCGACTATAATCGAGGATCTTTGATATTACAACTCACCCCTATTTTCTTCTTTTGAACCCACGCACCCACCCGCCTACGACTCCGGATCCCGACCACCCATCTGCCTTCGGACGTACTGCAGATTGCTTGCCCGCACGCTGCCACACACACCGCGCGCACCGCACCGCACAGTGACCTGCCGAGGAACTGTCGGGTGGCTCCTCCAAAAACCCGTTCCCCCCGTTATTGTTTGTCCCTGCAGAGAGGCATGACGCTAGGAACGGCCATTTGACAGCCAACGAAAATCAAGCTTGCTAGCAACGCTCGCTGCTCTTCTCAATCGGTCGGACAGCTCCCCTTTTTCTGGCGGAAGAAAAGGCCGATCCCTTGACTTTCAATACGACGCGCCCGTCCATCATCATTATCCATACTCCCATCTGGTCATCCCTCCCGTCGCGGGTACCACACCATCCCACACGGTATACCTCACAAATTACAGCCAAAATGTCAAAGGCACAATCAGCACAGCCAGGTAAGCCAAGAATCAAACACTCTGATATGGATGTAGGGGATGGATATGCGCCGGCATGTCCTATCCTGCCCAACCTTCATCCCTCTTCCCACCCACCCCTTTCAATGCCTGCCACCATCTTCCCGGATTTCTCCCCCTTTGACTTTTGCCCTGTCCAACGGGAAGAGAGCCGCCCTTTCTCACGGATTGCACTGCCGCCCAAGCAAACGCAAGCACCGCGCCCGCTCCACCCAGTTGTTGAACCTGCTGTGTCATGTATACCGCCCTCATGTTTCATATCCCTCCCCCCTCGCCGTCACTCGCATGCACGGAGCCGTCGCTGTCTTTCTCTGTCTCTCTCCTTCCTCCTATCGAGTGCTAACTTTACTTCCTTGGAATAGGCCATCAACCTAGCAAATCTGCTGGCGCTGGCTTGACGCTTAATCTCTCATCCAACAACCCCTTTCGCAACCGCGCTGCCTCCCCACTACTCTCCGGCACTACGAATACCACCTCTCCCGCTTCGCCTTTTGACGACCCTCCCCGACCTGTCTCGCGCAACCCATTCCTCGATCCATCATACTCGAGTAGTCAACCGAACTTGATCGGAGCAGGCACCATGTCGACATCACTGGACAACAAGGCATCGCCTACCGCTGAGGAGCTGTTTGTACGTTGCCCCCGATGAATCAATTGATGGAACCCGGACCGATCCCTCGGTCGCCAATTGAATTCTTGCCGCGCGTCCATTGAGAGTTCGCAGGTTACTGACTTTCCGCCCGACAGGATGGTCTCACCATTAACGATCAGAAGCAACCTCGACCCCCGACGAATCGCCCTCCTGGAGTGCCAGGACGCGAGAATGTGCCGCCTGGAGCCCGTCGCGGTCCTCCGCCACCCGGCCACCGTCCATCGAGATCTCAGGAGGAGGCGATGAGACAGCGACGCCTTGAGGGCAGTGGTGGTCCTCCCCGACCTGGTGGAGCTCCTGGATCGCCCCAACGCCGACCTCAGGAACGCCGACCGCGCAGGAACTCTGAGTCGTCCGTACTGATTGATATCGAGAAGTCCCCGACCGACGAAGAGAGAAAGGCGAAGGAAGCCAGACGTCGGGAAAGAGAACGCCGCGCCCGGGAAGGAAAGGATAAGGACCCCAAGAAGCCCAGTCGCAGAATCGATATCATCGACCAATTGGATGCCACCAGCATCTACGGCACCGGATGTGAGTAAAGCTTTTTTTTTAGTGGAAATTTTCAGGCTAATGGCATGTAGTGTTCCATCACGACGGTCCTTTCGATGCAGCCAACCCCCACCGTAACCGCAAGGGCAGCCGACGTGCACCGATGCAAGCCTTTGCCAAGGACTCCCTCAACATGTCCCTTGGCGGCTCCGGTCCCCTCAACAAGCGTCCGGACCATGCTGTGTTCATGGGCCACAACGACGGCGAGGCATCGGCAGACTTCGCAACTGCTGCCAGACTTGAGCGCAAGGATGATCCCGCTGTCTTTGACCCCCGAGCTCGCGGTTCGATCGTTTACGGAGAGGAATCCATGGGACTCGGTGCCTCGACCTTCCTGGAGGGTACTCCTGCTGCCCGAGCTGCCATCCAGAAGACTCAGGCTGAGCAAGCCCAGCAGTCAACCTCCGAGGGCCTTGGCCGCAGCAAGTCCATCGCCCAGCGCATTCGTGGAATGAAGAGGGAGCCCCGCGAATATGGTCCTTCTGGTCGAATCACTAATCCTGAGGGGGCATACACCTCCCGCCGATCGCCCGATACCAATGGACCCGCCAGCAGCATTTCGTACACTGGCGAGCGTAACCCCTTCTTTTCTGAGTATGGAAAGGAGCCCGAGACAATCTCGGTCAAGCGAGCCGACAACGGTACCCGTTCGCCTGGTGTACCTCCCCCAGTGCCCCGTCGAGGCTCTGCTAATGGCCTCGAGCGTCGTGCCACAGCTGACATGATGTCACCGACCGAGGACGGACCCAGCAAGCCTTCTGGAGGCTTCATGGCCAGAGTCAAGAGTCTGAAGGGTGGACGCAGACGCCAGGCTTCCGATGCCATGGCACCGCCTCCTGCACCTGGCACTGCCGCCTAGTGGTTTCGCAGAACTTAGGAAGCAGGATACGAGAGCACCGAGCCAACACAAAGGGCACAACAAGACGAATGCGAAGGCATACGGCAAAGAAAGTCCTTGCCATTCATCAATCGCCTCACTATGAGGCGATTAGTTTCAAGAAAGAGAAAGGGTGCAGTCGATGCACCCCAAGAACGAACGACGTGAAGTTGTTTGAACCAATCTGGTTACAATGCAAACACATTGGGCTACGGATCCGATAATATCGAATTCTGGATCATTTGTGGAGGGAGTCAATACGGTTGGGATCTCGAATTGGGTTGGGTGGCTCTTGGAGAAGCCATCAGGACGAGAACTACGATTGTCAGGGCGGAGCGGTCGCGCATATGCGTCTGGATTTTCACACCACCCGACAAGTGATACCTTTCTCGTGAATAATCATATTTCTTTGGGAGGAAACGAGCCTCCTTTTCTGCCTCTTTTGCTACAAATATTCCAGGGCCGGCAGAGGCACTTTACACAAAGGGAAGGCATAGAGCAGGCAATCCAACAGTCCGTCGGCAGATTGTTATGAATTAGCTTTATTGAAAATAGAGAACATTGAGCCTCACATGACGTTTCTCAGCGCTAATTTGCAGTGCATTCAACAGTGATAAGGTAGCGACAATGATGGGATACTCAACATGTGCAAGGTATTTTTGGAACAAGGGATCGGCTTATTGACAAGAAAAGCACAAAATGCATGACTACCTAGGCTGCCGTGTCCCCCTAGCAAGGGTTTTAGTATGGCGAAGTCCGGATGAGATGCGTTGAGTAAGGTGGAAGGCAAGGAGTGAGAAAGGGCTGCATAAGTGACAATCATGCAAGACACAGGGGTGATGTCATTGAGCCTTGAGGTGGCTGATAAGGCCCTGTCCCAACCCAAAGTGCCAGTCTGGCTGGCCCTGGAAAGCGCCGAGACTTGAATCGAGATTTCCAGCGGAGAATTTACAACAGCTCCTCCCTTCCCCTGGAACTCTCGTCGGAATTTAATCCGCGCAACTGTTGGCAGCTGCCATCATGTGACTTGACGATACCTTCTTGCCGGCTTCCATTATTCCATCTCAGAGTAGAGACGCAGCAGAGTCGACGAAAGAATAAGTCGAAATGGCACGGAAATGATACCCTTTTATTTTGTTACTTGTCTTGTTCCAGAACGGCTAGGGCCACGGTGAGCCCCGGAAGAAGAAGAAGGCATACAAATATGGCAGGCGCCAATGACGACGGCGGCGATGAAATGATATTCCCCGCTTCGCAGGCGAGCTCGCATTTCCCCCTTGAGCCAGTCTCCGCAGCCGTCCTCTGCAGTCGGGAGACGAAGCGCAGAGATGCAACGGTGGCGAGGGGTCGAGTGCAGGTCGGGAGCCAGGAGGTCGATGAGGAGGTCCTCTGTGGCGGGTTCGAGAGGGGGAGTGTTGTTGGGCTTAGTTCTGAGAGCGAGCAGATGGGGATCTTGGTTAGTCTTATTCTGCATTGAGGGAGTCAAAGGGGAAATGAACTGACTTTGTATGATTAGATTTCGATGCAGGCCCTGGCCAAGACACTCTGCGGAAAGGAGCTCGAGAATGATGAGAGGGGCAAGGAGGCGAGGGTGATGGTTGTCACGACGCAGCCTCCTGCGGCCATCCTCCCGCCGCTGAGGGACGCCATTCGAACGGAGCTCGTGGTCCGCGGCGCCGCTGAGGCGGATGTGGCGACGAGGTTGAGGCGGTGTTTGGGGAGGGTCTCTGTCTCGAGGGTGTTTGATTTCGAGGGCTTGTGGGAGGCTCTTGGCGACTTGGACATTCTGCCTGAGAGTCCTGAGCCACGCGTGGTCTCCTCCCCCGGGGTTCGCGCACCATCTAGGGAGCGGTCGAAGGATGATGATAAGCATGATACGGGAGACGATAAGAGTAATGAAGGGGTTGCGGAAGGCTCGGCCGGTGTGGAAGCGCCTGCTGAGGATGCGGCGAATTCGTCGAGGGGACAAGAGCATGCTGCGCCTGAGCCAGCAGTATCTCAACAGCCCGAGAGGATTGTGTTGCCGGAACTCAAGCCACGGCCTCAGCCGATCAAATCTACGAGAACAGAGATCGCGGACAGTGACGAGGATGACGATGAGGACGCCATCTCGCTGCCATCTTCGTCGTCGTCTTCGCTGTCACCGCCGCCTTCGACAATTCGGTCCCCGACGCCGTTTATAACTGCAGATTCTCCCGAGAGAGGAGCGGATGAAGAGGAAGTTACTGAAGGCGCACAGGGGGACGACCTGGATAATAATGTTGAAGGAACGCCAGAACAAGTCACAGAAGAGCTTCACGAGGAGGAGACTGAGAGTAGACCACCGCCGCCGGAGAACGAGATTCCCGAGGCCACCGCAGCCGTAGCAACACCCAAGAGCAGATCCCCAGAAGACGACGATTCGAAAGGTCCAACCTTGCCGGATATCATCCTCATCACCCACTTCCACAGCCTCATGACGGCCCTCTTCACCCGCCGCGACCGTCAGTCCGCGCATGACTCGCTCCAACGCCTCTCCTCCCACCTGCGGTATCTATCCAGAAACCTGGAGACTAGCCCCTTGATCATGCTCCTCAACAGCACGAGCTCTTCAAAAGAGTCGACGGTATCCAAGCCCGCGAATGCCCAGGGAGGTCAGCCGCCGCCACCACCGAATGGAGGAGAACATGGCACTGGCAGTGGTGGTAAGGCGGTCGACCCGACGCTCCGATCCATCTTTAACCCACCTGCGCTGAATATCACGGGTTACGGCTACGGCGGGAACCAGGTGGCGTCGAGGCGGAATAAACCCACCTTTGGGCTTGTGTTTTCGCAGCTTCTCGATTTACACCTGCTGTGTACGAAAATACCTAGGGATAAGGAAGATGCTGAGAGATTGTATACTGCTGCGCCTGGGGGTGGCGGTGGAGGGGAAGATGATGGCACAGGGGGTGTGAGATTTGTGTGGGCTTTGGAGGTCCTTCTTGACGAGATTGGTGTTTGGGAGCACGGGACGGAAGCGGAAGTGGGTGGAAGAAGAAGGGCCTCGAGAAAGAGCAGAGAGCAGCGATGGGGTGTTGTTGATGTCAGGAGCGGGCGGGTTGTCGATGCCTTTGAGGCCGTGGAACGGAAGAAGGCTGGGGAAATTCGGGTTGTTGGCGGGTTTGGGGGCCCGCGAGTGTGAGCTCGCCTGCCTTTGTACAACTTTTTACGGCATCACCATGTCAATACTCTGAGATGAGTCAAAAAGAACGAGGTAGCAAAATGGCCGTGGGACACACTTCCTGGATGCATCGCGGCGGACGGTACATCATGCCCTTGGACCCGGTATTCTCGGACTCGGGCGACGACACCTTGTTGTCCTACACAACCGCCAAGACACGACTTGTCTACATTCTCAACCAGTCAAAGCCAACAATGGATCTGAATATCACATGTACCGGGAAGAAGTGGAACAGCATGCAGAGCCGCGACGGTGCGGTGTAAGTCAAACTGCAAATGCGGACCCTGATGGTCCGCCTCGATGCTGCTGCCCGCCCGGGACCGGGAGGGGGGGGGGGGGGAGACGGGAACCTCTATGTCTCCATCCGATGACAGGAAACCTACATCAGCGGAGACCGGGACGCCCACTTCGTCCGGGTCGTGAATGTCTCAGACCCATTCTTTGTGTTGGAGAATTACACAATAATTACCTTTTACCTATATAGGGCTATGATCGGGAGCGAGTACTTCTCCATGGGGCGTCGAATACAAATCCGTTTCAACCCTTCTACTTCTCTCCGTCGAAATCTCTCTGAAAAGCTGATACGTCACGTTCGCTCATCGTCAGTGGATTCTTCGCCGTCGTCGCCGTCTGCGGCTGCTTTGATATCGGATACCCAAGATATTGAGGATATGAAGGCGAGTTGTGTCTTGCCATACGCGGCTGTGGCTGCTTCTGTCTCGGCTTTTGCTTTACCCGAGACTAGGCCCGAGCCGTCAATAGTAAGAATCCAGGATGTGAGCTCGAGGGGGTCGAGTTGGGAGACAACGCGGGCACGGAGTTATGACAAGTCATCGTCACTCGGCGATGTGGTCAATGCCATTGGCGGCATGTTCTACCAAGCTGCTGGAGCCGTGGCCCAGGCCGGTAGACGCGTGATGGGACATCCAACCGACGCCCACGACATCGGAACCGGCCACGCAGCGCCGGTCGTACTACAGCAAATAACAAGTGAAGATCCGAGATCGCGTCAAGAAGAAGCAGACAAAGGGGAGAATCTCTTGACGTTGATCAAAGAGAGCGGCATGCAAACGGAGTACTTCACGACGCTCCTCACCTCATACGACAAGGTCCACGACATGCTTCTCAGCAACAACGACGAGCAAACGCAGAAACAAGAGCAGTTCACGATCTTCGTCCCCACGGACTCGGCCTTTCGGAAGCTCGAGGGCGTTTTCGAACTCAGCCGAGCGGAGCTACTCGGCGAGATCCTCGAGTACCACGTTCTTCCGGGGCGGTATACTTACCAAGACCTCCGTGGTCTGCGGACGGCGGAGACGGTTCTCGAAGAAGGTGGGGGCGGGGAGCTTCGACGGCAGAGAGTGAGGATCACGGAGGGGCCATCGGGTGTCGAGATCAACTTTTACGCCCGGGTTCTCGCTTCCGAATCGAGGGAGAGCGGGGATGGTGCCGTTGTCGTCCACTTTATAGACGAGGTTCTGATTCCGCCGCCGCGGTGGGATATACTCGTCGGTGCTGCGGTGCCGGAGGATACGCTGGGGGCTTTTGCGAAGGCGATGAAGCGGAGCGGAGTGAGCGAGGAAGTTTTGCGGCGCCTGCGCGGTGGCTCTGGGATCACGGTGTTTGCGCCGTCGAATGAGGCGTGGGATAAGTTGGGCGAGGAAGCGATGGATTTCCTCTTTTCTTCGCGGGAGGGGGCCAAGTTTCTCGAGGCTTTGGTGAGGTATCATTTTGTTGCGGAGGTGATTTATACGGACTTTTTCAAAGGCGTGGAGATGGATGAGGAGGAGATGGAGAAGAAGACCGACGGGGGGAGGGACCTCGGGGAGGACGCCGACGGGGCGGGGCGGGTGCGACGGGATGTTCAGACTCTGCTTGACGGGGCGAGGGTCACGATCGAGGCGGTGGTTTTTCGCAGCGCGGGACGTACGGGTGACGCTGGACGGCCGGTGGGCGTGGTGAAGGGGGGTGTTGGTGTGAATGGGGCGGCGGTATCAGCGAGAGATGTGCCGGTCAGGGATGGCGTTGTGCATATCCTGGATGAGGTGCTCTTGCCACCGCCAGCGCCGCCGTTATTGTCGTCGACTTCGTCTTCGAGGAGGATTGGTGTGGAGGAACTCAAGAGGCGGCTGGCCCGGTTTGTTGAATTAGGAGAGGAGGGCGATTGGAGCGAAGAGTTATAGGATATCCTTGGTAGTATCATGTCCGTAGATTTATGAGCGGAACGTATGAATTATTGTCTTGCACTCCGTACCCAGATGAGTTGAGACATGGACTCTTGTGTGTTTCCTCCACCGTCGAATCAAGCATCCTCAGGAGGTTTATTTCCGAAAGAAAAGTCGTCTTGGCAATCTTAAAGAAACAAGACAGCGGGCACGTGGGAGTTGGGACGATGGGGTGACGCCTTAGTCTAGACTATAGTCATGAACCTTGAGAGGAACGAAATGAACTCTCGCGACTAAGCACGGTCTTTCACTTTCGCTACTACTTCGTAGTCTGTGACTTTGTACTACGAAAGCTTATTTCCATGCTATCCGTGACCCGTATACGCCGTATCCGTACAGCCGTGCCAGAGACTAGGGCCTTGAGTCGTGTCTCTTGCTAGACAGCCCACCATAGGTTCTACTGGCGATTGTTCCCCAATCATAACGTTTGATAGTGTGTCCATGTGTCATAATGCAGGTTATCAATATCGTTTCTGCTCCACGCGTAGTTATTTCCCGAGTCGGCTTGCGAGCATCATCATCCCCGACTCGGGGAAATCATCAACACCGGCACTGCCGCTGCTACACCCTACATAGCCTAATCACTTTTTTTTCCCCCGTCGGAGCGCAACACCTTATAGGCACAGTTGCGCTTATAAGAAGGAAGGGGGGGGGGGGGAGAAAGTCCTTTATAAACACTCTTGGCAACTCCATTCTCCTAGGTAAACCCTCCCTTCTATTATTTTCAAGACCCGGTATACGAATACTCCGTACTCGCCAACATGAAGCTCGCACCCGTTCTATCCATCCTAGTGGCCGGCCTCTCGTTCGCCAGCGCACAGGTCTGCCCCGACAAGAACCTGATGGAGTGCTACGAGTACTGTGACTTCAACAACAAGCCCAACGATGCGTTTGTGGCGTGCACACATGCTCGTTGCTCGTACTGCCGCCCTTAGACTGAGGAGATTGCAACCCGGACACAGATGGGTGGGAGAAGCTGTGAGTAGGGGAGATAAAGGGCCGTGGTGTTTGATCACGACTGACTCGGTAATAGGGCCCCATTGGTCGGTATACAGGCACTCAATACATGACGATTCCAGCATAGAAGATATCCAGGATAGGCGGGTGGTGGATGGTGGCGATGGCGCCGAGTATCAAGATAGAAATGCAGTATGAAGTGGAATAGATTTGTGATCGCAATATACCCTTGAACATCTTTCCAACTCCATCCACAAGCTGTCTACTAAGACGCGAGTCTGCCAATGCGGTCTCGGAGCGATGAATGCGTGACGTTAGTCTCTCGAGAAGGCTACGTTTGTTTGCTCTCTTGATGGAATGACCTAGATGTGGCTTGCCTCCCTGGCTAATAGCACGGGGGAAATCCCTAGCCACTCCCGAGCCCCGGCCGCACGGCCCCACAGCGGAATGGCCACCCGGCAAAATGCTTTCCGAAAAAGTCCCCACCTCGCACCCGTCTCACCCCCATTGTCCTTCAGCTTCCGCCGCCTCCGGCACATCGGCTAGGTAGCTAGTGCGGCTTGGAGCCCTTCGCCGCTCCGTTCGCTGAGGATTCCAGCCGTTCGCTGCTGCCGTGCAGTTGCAACAACGTGATGTAAGGCAGGTGCCTAGGTACTTTAGTGTACCGGCTGTTGAGCCCGTCGATGCAATTGCAACAGCAATGCCTCCACCCTCCAATGAGTCGGTCTCGTTGGGGACGTCCGATCAATCAACGATGCGAGAAACGCCTTATATATGCCCCCCCAAAGATATGTCACCTTGGGTTCTTCAAAGGACAGCGACGCGGAGCACCACGCTGCTCACAGACTCGAGATTTCAGCTTGGGAGTGTAAGTTGTGGCCCCCCCAAGTTTGAGGACCAGAACGGGCTCCAAGTTTCACGTAAGATAGATTGAGCGTGGTCTTGGCGGAATTCGCTGCGCCCTACGGATACTCCTTAGCTTGTGTTGTTACATACGCTACTGGATTGTTCTTTTGCATGCTAGACTTAGTTGCGCATCCGGTATCGCTGGGCAGCTGAAGCATAACGTGAACGATCGGATCACTAGTTGGCGCCGCGCGTTGGCCGTAAAACGTCCTAAGAGCATTGCCGCTACGGAGTCATCCGGCTCCGAGAGATTTCCCGTTACCAACACGGGGTACGGTCGAGTTCGGATAACGGGCACGGACGGGACAGGAGGTGAGAATACTGGGTTGATGACTTTGGTGCTCCCAACAAGACGGAGTAGTCCGCTTCACGGGTTCGAGATTTCTGGGACACTGAGTCGTGCGTATCTCGTCGCTCTGCCTTACTCTACTGACCTCCCGCACCGGATAGAGATTGGACTCTCTACTTTTCTCGGATTCCATCCACATGTATTTTAATCTCGTCTCGACTCAGGGCACTTGGTTGCGGATCGTCGGATACACCGTAGAGGTCACTCCACTGGATGAACTACCGCAAGATCAAACGACTCCTTAGATATTTTCCGTCAGTTGTCTCCACGCTTGAATGGTCTAAGCCTCTGAGATTGGTAGGGCTAGAGCCAGACCGCGACCGCTGGGTGACGTTGTGGAACGGCGACTGATGAATGAGGCGACTTGTGCGAGTCCGTGAGCTTGATCAGAGTATGAAATTAGACATAGAGTTTGACTTCAAACTGAGGTAATCTAAGTAGATCATTGTAGGTGAACTAGTGTATCCGTACCCGAGAGACACAGGCATGTTGTCGTTCCACCTGTGAAGTTGAAGAAGGAATGTGATCTGTATAAAGGGCATTCAAGTCCCTCGTCTGGACAGTTGAATAGAGCTCGAAGTCATCATTGTCTTTGTCTCTCACTCCACAGCCTCTACATTCGTTTCTCACAGCATAACCATCCACTCTCTTTCAAGATGCACTTCACCAAGTTTGTTCTGGCAGTTGTCCTGCCCTACATGTAAGCACCTCCGCCTCCACCTCTCCCGGCCCATGAGCGTCCAGAGCATCTTACTGACCGCAACGCAAACAACAGGGCCGCCGCCAACACCCACGTCGGCTGCAAATGCAACACGGGCGACGACACCTGCCTCCAGGCCGCCTGCAACGGATACTCCGGCGCTGGCATCTTCTTCAACAAGCCCAAGGGCCACGAGGATACCGTCTTTTCGCAAGTCAAGGACGGCGTACGTTAATCCCCCTTTGCCTCTCATACACAGGCATCTTGCACATTTTGCAATCGTTAGTTATCGGTGACTAACCCGCGTGGACATGCAGAAATGCTACGCCGTGTACAACAACGGCAACGAGTTCCTGACGTTTGAGGGACTCGGCGGCAAGGAGTGGAGGGCCAAGTGCGAGGAGCACTGCAAGGGTGGCTCTACCTGCTGAGCCAAGACGGGATAGAAAGATTTGTGGTCCGCTCCCTTTCGCGTTGAATTTGTTGTAGCAGCTTATATACCAAAGTGATGATTTTACCAACGATTATCTCTCCATTCCTGCGAGATTTTGACGACATTGTAGATGTAAGGTTTCCTGTCTTTAAGCTTACTTACCTTGCTAAAGGTTGGTGGATGGCACGGGCTGAGATGGGAAGTTAAAATGAGGATGCAGATATTAAGGATAAAACTTAATTATGAAAACGAGAACGATAATTGAGTCGTGTTTTACAGTACAATTGATAGGCCCAGGGCCGCAACGTTTTTGGAAGAAGAAAGTAAAAAGGACGAAAGAGAATAACGAAAAGCCGATGTAATGCTGTCGCACTATTCACCACGCTTTGCAGCCACAGCGAGTCCCGCATGCTATCGTGATGCTTATCCATGCGGTTTGCGATATTCTAAACGGGCTCGATGGACGACGACGGACATGGCGCGGCGGTCTTGGTCTGCTCTGGCGCGAGGATCGTCACAGCACCCCTGTTCACCAAACAGGTCCACACGGAAGGGTGGCCGAGTTGGTTATGGCGCCAGGTTAAGGTCAGCTTAACATCTGTTTCCTGGTGGGGCAACCCGCGCGAGTTCGAGTCTCGTCCCTTTCATTTTGGGGTTTTGTGACGAGGTATTCGTGTTGTGTTGACCTTTTGCCGTCCACTGTCTTTGTTACCGGGCGTCTGGGAAGCGTTGGGGGGGGGGGGGGATGCAGGCAAGGCAGGGGGGATTAGATCTTTCGAGTGCTCGCATACGAGTCCCGAAGAATTTTGAACCAACAAGTGGTTCAAGTGGAGAAGATGATAGTGTGGCTGCGTGTGAAAGTGAAGACCAAAGACGTAAGACGGTTTGCTAGTAGACCGCTAGACCTGCCGTCTCGAGTTTGACAGCTCGTCCGGCGGTGAAGATTGAGTCTCGGGCGCCTCCTGCAGCTAACACTTGGGACACCCGCCTCATTGTCTCTCACCGAGTCTGGGGATATGGCATGCTAAGATTACTACGATCACTCATGGACTTGAAGATTCTTTGAAGATGCTTGATTTCTGGCTCGAGACGTGAAGCATGTTTCATGATTCGGTGAGAACCGCAGCCTCAAGGACTCAAGACTCAAGACCCAAGAGAAGACCGAGAGGTCGAGAGATGTTAGGTAAGCAAACGGCCGGGCTCCCCTGCAGCCCAGCCACTCACAAAATGAGCCCCTGTCATGAGGTGGCGTTGCCTCGTCGGCGGGATAGGTGACAGCGGATGCGGAGACGTGCTGCCGCCGGGGTGGAGTCCCCTGTCTGTGGTGTTCTTGCGCAGTATCCCCAAGTCACAAGTGTCACTCTCTCATTGTCAAGGCACAGGTGCGAACCCAAGCCAGAGAAGATCTGGTTCTTGAATGGGTGGGGTTGTGTGTTGGGCACATTCTAATTGTTAAGTATCCGTAAGGTATGCAACCTGGAAGTCGGGAGATGTACCTTATGCAGGACAGCTGTACTGCAGGATACGTACTCTCCTGTCATCTGAAAACCGCCTGAGGTGCCGTACCTAAGGTGCTGCTGGTAGGTACCTTACGTAGTAGGTGAGGTGTACAAAAGCAACATGGGACGAACTGCAACCACGCGATAGACTTTTCGTGTTTTCCCCTACTTCGTAATATTCTCTCTCTCTCGCTCTCTCTTCTTTCCCCTCCTCTTCTCTCTCTATGCAAAACAGGGACATCGTTTCTTGTTCCTGACAAACGTCAAAAAGGTCAGTCTTCCTTGTTCAAAAAGTGTCTCCTGTTCCTATTCTGGCACTGGTTCCTGCATCCGGGGCGCTACGGGGCCTAGCGCCCGTCAGGGACCCCCGGGGCTTCAGGGATTTTCGGTGGGGCTCTCGGTGGCTGGGAGGGCAACGCCGTTCCCTCCCAACCTCCGACCTGCAACACCATCGCAACCAACGACGAGCTGCAATCACCAGTCACAACTCTCCATGATGCATGATTTTCTTGCTTTCCCAACCACGCGATTTCAACAAACAGCAAAAACCTCACCACCACCCACACCACGCACCACACACACTCCCAACCACGATGCTCAGCCTTCCCTCTCTCTTCTCTCCTTCTCTTGTGTATCCCCCCCCCCCTCCCTGACCATTATTGCAGTTCGGATATGCGTATGCAGCCAGACTATTGAAGACATCTCCGCCTTCACTCTTGCTGATAATTGGCCTGGTAACAAGTGGAGGCTTCATCACGCCGCATCAGCTGCAGAGAGGTTCTCACGACAACAACGACGACCCTTGAAATAGGATCAAAGGCATAGCCGCCATGTATCCTGATAACGCTCACCCCGACGACGCCTATGTGCAACATCAACGTATGTCTACACCCTATATCGCAACTTGACCTCCTTTACCACTCCTTCACCCACCCACCCATCCACACACACACACACACCTTCTTTCCTCTTCCTCTTCTTCATCATCGTCAGCTTCATCTACAACTCTTTCACGCCCTCATCCTTCCCACCCCCTCCAACTCACGACAACCCTGCCCACCCGCCTCTTTTACTTCATATTCATACTGACAACCTCATCGTAGGCGGCCAATATCCTCCTCAATATTGGTCTGCCGAGACACCATCACAACACTCATCCACACCAAACACCCTTCGCCCTCATCACGCAAGGAGACAGCATCATGCACACGGCATAGGACGAGAAGAAGAAGACTCCAGCCCCCAGGAAGCCCTTTCTCCGCCGCCGTCTTTCGTGCCCCACGCTCCCTCACCACCCTCTCAGCAGCAAATTCACTCAAACCCTTACCACCCGGAGCAGAACAACTTCCCTGCCCCCGTCGTCATCGGTAGCATGTTCTCCTCCCAGAGCCAGGACCCTTACACCTCCCAGCCGGCCGTTCACTTCAACGAGGCCCAGCTCGCCGTCGACGAGGTCACCAACCGCGCCCGCGCCAAGGGCTTCCGCGACGAGCTCACCATCGCTGCCAACGGCTCCGTCACCCCGGGCGTCGACGACACCCCCTACCTCCGCTATGCCTTGGAGGCTCTGACGAGGGAACACGGCCATAGCGGCGGCTTCTCCCCCCCTTCCAGCGTTCCCTCTCCGAACGAGAACACCGGCTACTACCGCGCTGCCGGATACCTCCCGGACGACCTCCAGAGCCCCCTCATCAGCGGCGACCCGGACTCCGGCTTCTCCCCCATGGTCCCCGTCCCTACCCACACCCGGGACTCGGTCCGCCGCCAGTCCCGGCCGCATTCCAACGCCGGCGCCGAGAGGCCTTCCATGTCCCTCGGCACTCGCATCATCTCCATGTCGCCGCCACACTCGGCAGACTCGAGATATCAGCACACCCAAGCCCAAACCCCGGCCGGCATGAACCCCACCGAGACCACGCCAAAATGGCTCCCTATCAGTGAGAGGGAGACCGTCTTCCCGGGCATGACAAAGATCGACACCATTGACGAGGACCGCGCGATATACCCGCGCCTCAACTTCGTCCCCGCGATCCTGCGTCTCCCCTCCCTCATCGCCCTCATGACGCTCTGCCTCGCCATGATCGCCTGCCTCATGGTCGCCGCCATCTACTCACCAATCCAACCCGGTCTCCTAACCTACGGCGAAACAATCTACAGCGGCAAATACTTCCTCTTCCGCATCCTGCCCCAGCTCTTCGCCTCCCTCATCTTCGTCTACGCCCAGTGCGTCGCAGCAGCAACCCTCCGCATCCTCCCCTTCGCCGCCCTCTCCGACGACGAGCCCATCCGCCGCCGCAACGCCCTCTTCCAAAACCTCTACACCAAAACTTTCCTCTTCCCCCAGCTCGCCGGCCCCGCCCACGTCAAAATCGCCCTCGCCATCCTCTGGCTCTCCGCCTTTGCCATCCCCCTCGCCAGCGCCTCCTTCACCGTCATTCTCGTCGACGTCTGGTACTGGACCGCCGTCCAGGGCGTCGTCTGGACCCTCGTGGCCCTCTACATCCTCGTCCTCGCCGCCGTCGTCATCATCCTCCTCTTCTGGCACAACCGCGTGACGGGTCTCATGTGGGACCCGCGCTCCATCGCAGACCTCTCCGTCATGATCGCCCGAAGCAACACCCGCGACGCCTACCGCGGCGCAGAGGTCGCCCCGACGAGCAAGAAGCTCCGCTCCATGCTCCGCAACCGCATCGTCGACCGCCTGGGCTACTGGATGACGGACGACCACCAGGAGACCCCCTGGTACGGCCTTGGGACGGAACACTCCCAGGGCCACACCCCGTCCGACCTCCACTACGATGTCAAGAACGAATCCTCCTCCTCCTCCTCCGCCATCGCCGCCGACGACCACCACGACCGCCGCTCCGTCACATCCACCCTCCTAGCAGGCCGCTCAGCCCACCGCTCCGGCCTCGTGGAAACCTACAAACTCCCCTGGTGCCTCCGCACCCCACAAGTCCTATTCTACGTCGTCGCCTCCACGATCCTCCTCACGGCCCTCTTCGTCGTCTCCTTCCTCCATCGCACATCTCTCGTCGCCGGCTTCCGCCCAGGCGTCCCCGCCGCGCCCCTCTCCGCGCCCTCCTCCTTCTCCGCCGCCAACTTCTTGTATAGCTTCGTCCCCAGCTTCCTCGGCCTCGTCCTCCTCCTCGCCTTCCAGACCCTCGAGCAGCAATTCCGTATCCTCCAGCCCTGGGCCGACCTCAGCACCGCCACGGACGGCGCGCCGGCCTCCCGCTCCGTGCTCGCGGATTACGCCGCTTGTCTGCCCTTGCAATCCACCCTCCACGCCCTCCGCAACGGACACTACCGCGTCGCAGCCCTCTCCGCCCTCTCCCTCCTCCTCGCCTTCCTCCCCGCCCTCGCAGGAGGCCTCTTCATGGCCCTCACCGCCACCCGCTCCCCCTCGGAAGCCGGAGGCGGCGGCGGCGTCCGCATGTTCCCCAACATCCCCGTCTTCGCCGTCGTCCTCGCCCTGCTAATCCTCTACCTCGCCGCCCTCGTCTCCCTCCTCTTCGGCCGCAACAGCTACCGCCTCCCGCACGCCGTCACCTGCCCCGCAGAAATTTTCTCCTTCCTCGCCAACGAGGACTGCGCCGCGGACCCGGCGTTCCAGGCCGCGCCCCGCTCGGCGGAGAAGCTGCGCGTGTACCTCGGTGCCGGACCGGGTAGCTCGGCGAGGGGCGCGTCTGCCGCGGCGGCGGGGATGAGTCAGAGCGTTTGGGTGTTGGGGTACGTGGAGGCCGGGCGCGATGTGAGGAGGCTTGGGGTGAGGCGGCTGAAGAGGTTTACGGGGGATGGCGCCGGGGAGAAGGGGCCTTTTGTGAGGCCTTCTTCTAGGAGGTCTATGATGGGGATGGTTTGATGACCGAAACCTCTTGGACCCCTCAGACCACCTCAGGTCCGACGATTATTTTGTCTTTTTCGGGCATCTTGTCTTCCTTTCGAGCCATCGGGGGTTAAAAAGTCTGGTCCTCTTGATTTCCTACCTCGATTTCTAATGTTTGCTATTTCTTTCCACTCATGTATCGGCGTTTACTGGCATTTTCACGGGTCACATTTCTGGGATTTCTTCATTGCATTGGCATGGCGTTTTACAGGTTGGGCATATCCACGAAGTTTCCAAGATGAAGATGAATGAGAAAGAAAGTCAGAGAGAGAGAGAGCGATGGAGCAGAGAAGGGAAGGCGTCTTACGATATGAGTGTACGGGAACGATTTACATGGTATCCACGATAGAATGTCTTTTTACGCATCAAATGCATCAATGTCAATTCACCTTATCCATCATCATCACCTCCAACATCCATCATCTTTGCCCAATGATGGGTTCGTGTCTTTCGATCCGTTTGGTATAGAAATTCCCAGCAATCGCGTTAGAATATGGCAATCATGAAGAACAAGGTATAGCAGTGGGAAGCGTCCCTGCGAATCTTGCGAATTCCAGACGTGCACCGCGTATCCAGCTCTGGAAAACCCCTAAAAGTCCTCAAGATTCTGGACTCCTACCGAGACTGGAACAAACCTTTCCAAATACACTCGCCTAGTAAACCTTCCCCCCCAAGACAACTTCCTTCGTCTAACCTCCTCGCGGGTTCCCCGTACCTCGTTGCATCTCTCGCCCTCCTCGCCTGCGGATCCAACACCCGCCAACCCGAAGCGAGCTCTCCCCGTCCCCTTCTTACCTCCGCCCCACCTTCTCGGCTCTCTCCGGCCTACACGAACCACTGGTGAACCACCCAACTACCTCAAACGCCCGTAAGCTTTTCGTCCACCTCCTCCCTCTACATATCAACGTCGCGCATTGCTCCAGCAACTCAAAAGTCTAGATCCTTTCACGTGGGCTGCTCGCAGCGAAAAGCCGCAGTAAAAAGGTGTAAGTACTCTCGCGATGGGAATGGACTGGAACTCCTCCGGTCGTGTGTTACCCCGGTAGCCTACCTAGAAAGTTCCTACTCCAGAAACCATATCCATCCCTACGCAGGTTTTCGCGCAAGACTAGAGGGAGGGGACGCAGAAGAGGCAAGGCAAGTGAGTAGCTCCCATCGTCATATTACGTCATCGAATGTTTGTAGTGTGGCGAGTGAGGTTTCCTCGGCGAAAAGACTCAAGAATTTTTGGTTTTTGTTTGAACAGACAATTCGAACTTTGAGGAAGCATTCAGCTTTCCCGTTCATAGTTAGTCTACCTTGTGGCAATTATCCTATCTTGTTGTTATTGTTGATGTTTTACTCTTCTTAGGTTGGTCAAGTCACCAGACAAGACCTGTGGACTGACGACGCTCATACTCCCCCCAGAGGAGGGACGGAGTCATCTCCGAGCTCAAAGGCCGTTACATCAGATTGCGTTCCCTTGCGAGGAGAACTAGTCTACCCCGCTCTCACCATAATTTTGTCGTTCGTCGTTGATCCGTCTGACTCGTTGATCCAAATTCCTCCCTTCACCTAACCCATCCCTTTGGAAACCTTCTTTCCCCGGGGTCCACACGAATTCTCATCCCTTGTCAGGAAATCCCCGCGCGAACCACTTCCAGGTGGTCTGCGCAACCTCGTGTTTGTCCTCCTCTTGCCGACTAGATCCTCCTCTTACTCCATGTGTTCCAAGACCGTATTCTTCTTCATGAGATAGTGATAAACATGGCAGTATAATGAGCACATTCAAGCGTTAACGTGGAGCAAACATAACGAAAATGAAACGAAGTAAAACAACAAAACAAAAGAAAGATGAGCGAGTAAAATGCAAACGCTGCGCTGAAATGCAAATACGCCGGCTGGTTCCGACGCCCCTCGTCGTAAATAGGCCATATGCTCGTGATGCGCAAATGACCAACATGGTCTTTATGCGTTTGGAGACCTTGCATGCGTGCGTCCAAACATGCGTCCAAAGACGGCACCGGATCTCTTGTGTCGTTCAAAGATCATCTGGTTCTCGCGAATCCTCTCGGCCTCAGTCTCGGCGCGGATCTTGCGGAGCTGTGCATCCGCGTAGGCTGCCCCTTTGGCGCTCCTGCGAGTCTCGCTGGCGGTTCGCTTGTGCAGCGTCTTGACGAAGCGAGAGATGGTGTGCTCGGGCTCTTCTTCATCAGAGTCTGAGTCCGAGTCAAAGTCGAAGAAAGACTTGGGCGTGTCCAGACCCGACGATGTTCCTATCGTCGGCGTCTGCGGTGGCAAGGGGGCAGAACGGGGATGCGTAAGGTCGGCAGTACATGGGTAATAATTCCCATGCGAGGTATGAGGTCTCGTGTAATCAGAAGGTAGGGGAGAGTAGAGAGGCGATGAGAGAGGAGAAAACAGAGACGCCGTGGCGGGAGAATACAGTGGAGCGGCGGTAGCCGTAGCCGTAGACATGGGCATAGAATGAAGATGGATGGGTGGTGGACGATGTCCCTTGCGAAGATTGCCCATACTCGGTCGAGTTGAGAGGGCAGAGAAGTGAGGTGGGGGTGGTGGAGGGTAGCTCGGGGCTTGAGGCTGAGTACGAGGGAAGAGGCTGTAAGAGGACCGGACGGCACGAATGGTCCGGCGAAGTTCTGGAGGGCTCCGAGGCTCAGGGTCCTCGGGGCCCTGAACAGAATGGGGGACCGGTGACGCTGGCATACTTGCGGGTGGTTGGGGCTGGGTCACAGGGTCCTCGGTGGTGGAAGGGGTTGGAGATGGTGAGTGCTGAACCTGGATGTTATACTCGACAGGTCGGGGTGGTAGGGGGTAAGCGTCGTAGTTGATGCAACCCGTCTTCTTCGCCCTGCGGATATGTGGTGACGGGATCAAGGCAGGATACTGGGTCTTGGCCTTTTCTGGAGTCTGCTGGGTCTTTCCCTCATCAATCGGCCAGAAGGTGTCCCAAAGCTGAGATGCGGAGGCGTGGTACTGGTAGTCGTCGTCGAGCGATACTTCGGAATCGGTCCGATCATCAATGAGACTTGGTGCTGAACTGTTGGAGCCTTGCGAGCCCATAGAAGTACGATCTCTTTTGGTTGGTGTTTCCGGGCAAGCAAGGCCGTGATGGTGATAATCTTGAGTGAGGTCTTCGGATGAGTACGTTTGACCGGCTCTTCTATACGGATTGCGAGTCGGAGTGCCGTCGGGTCGAGGGTATGAGAAGTTGGCGTATCCGTAATACTTGGAAACGAGCTTAAGATGAGCAAGTTTTGTTTGCCGCTCCATGCTTGACGGCCGAGACGATGGTCGAGAAGCTACCGTGATGTCGAGCTCCTGTGCGTAACCGATCATGTCCTCATGAGCGCCAGACATCGCTGCGGTCAGCGTCTGCAACACCGGCTTGATCTATGCTGGACGTGAGACTCTGGGGATAATAACGCCACGATGGGTATACTGGCCGAAGGGCTCATGGATGAGGGCGAGGCAACGATATATGCATGGGCCGTCTGGAGCCAAGCGGAGGTCTCCCTGCCCCAGACAAGTTGTATGAATGCCTCCTCTGTCACGGCTGGCCCGGCGGCACGAATCATATGCCTTCCACTCAACGGCGGACAACAACAGGAGCACAAATATGCAGCACCTTGTCTTGGTCTCTCCATACTCGAGGTCTCGTCTTGAGTTCTGGTCCACCCGGGTGGCTGATTATGACAACCAGACCATCCCCTGCAATTCTCAGACATTCCTCGCCTAGGGGCCATCCCTCGTGTGATATGCATACTTGGTGACAGTTGCGCCCGGGGCCAATCAGAGTTCCGGTAAGACACCGAATGTGGCCCGGTGTGTTGTGGACGGGTCGGTGGGTATCGGATGCTGCATGGCCTCGACGGCTCTCGCAGGAATGGTAGATTGCCTGCTGGCGACTTCCGTCTCGAAAGGAATGCATAATGGACAGAAAGGGTTTGACTTTGGGTCTCTGCATTACTCGGTTTTGCTCAGGAAAGCAGCGAACGCGCTCTGGGAACATCGCGTTGGTGTGTCGTTTACAACAAGCGAGGAGTCTGCCGGCTTGGCCTCCTTGGATCGAGAGATCTTCAAAATTGCTCTTTCCGGCCACCTGCTCGAGTATACCGAAAGGGAAAACAAGATTTTCTGCAGCGTCAATAAATCTGCGCAGGGGACGAAGAAGCAAGGAAAAGGGCACCGTCATGCGGGGAAGCCGACCAGAAGAGCCTCAACAACGTCCCTGCATTCACAGGCTTCTTCCTCAGCGTCCGTCTTCTGGCTAGAAAACAGGGTCGACGGGGAAGACTACCTTAGTCCTGCACTTCTGCAGCTGGCAATCGCTTGACTACCTTAGTAGCCGAGAGGGTCCTAGTGAAAAAGCAAGGCGGGAAAAGATTTGGTGTGGGAACCAGACCTCTGGAATGTGTCGACCTCCTCGTTGTCTCGCTTCCACGGTGACAACCAACTTCTCTCTGAACCGATGGCGCCACAATGAGCCTAGAGGTCCTTCTCTGCCTGCGTTTGCTGCAGCAAACTTGTGAGGGCCGGCCTAGAATACCCACCTTCTGTTTCGATTCAACAGACACTGCCAGAAAAGGGCAAGCAATCCAGCTAAAAGATCTCACGAGAACTTGACGTAATCCAGGCTTGAGGGCCTAGGTCTCGTAGTATGGTCTCGCAGGGAAGATTTTCCGACGAGAAACGAGACACAGAACACAATTTGCTATAATGGTTCCTTCTGTTGGCTGACAAGCTGGTGAGCTTGGTAGTCTTCGTCCGGGGAGAATCAGACAACCAGAGCAACAAGTGAATCTCGATGTTGCTCATCCTCAGCCTCATATGCGATCTCGATCTGCCTCTTGGTGGAGATAACTTTTGCTACGACAGCGCAGCCCATTTTTCAGCCATCTCTTTCGTGGAGCGACTCAGCTGCGGGGGGGGGGGGGGGCTTACAAGACGTTGATAGCCACAGCCGTGGATGACGGAAACCGCGTTCCCCTGATTCTATTTGTTTGGTGACAATCTTAATATGCGGGCCATTTGTTTTGGTACTGCCGTTTGCGACGGGCAGTAGGCATGCGGCGTTCCAGAGCAACAACAGCCACAGTGTGACAAACCGGCTGATGTATGGCTCGATCGATCGGATGGCGGGCTGCGGTCTAACGACAATTCGAGCTGAGATGCCTGTCATCCAAATGATCAGAATGGTGGCAGACGGGAAAGAAAGCCTTGACCGCAGCGGGAGTTTCAGCGATTTGTATTGAAGACGTCATGCCGCCTGCCATACGCCTCATGCCGTCAAAGACGCATTTCAGCGTTGGCCTGAGAAAATAATTGATATCAGACTTCCAAACGACGTTCACCTGAAGACGATGAATGGTCTGGTCGGGAAGCAAACGGTCGGGCAAAATCAAGCGTCAACGAAGGCAGTATGTCTTTTGCGTGGTCTTGGTCCCCGAAAGTTAGGATGCGGGAGATCGTCCGCAGCCAAGGGCGACAAGTGATTCAGGGCAGCGAACAAGTGGTGACCCTGGAAAAGAGGTTTCCCATGCAAGATGGGGACTTCTTGATTTTCTCGACCTGGCAATCCGATAGGGGCCTGAGCAGCTGGACGATCGACAGGGGACGATCGCCCCTAGCATACCGATCTCATTCTGTCAGCTAACATCACAGGCCAGGGATGTTGCTATGCTCCGTGGTTCCGAAGGATTGTGTGCGGGTCGGAGATATGAGGATATGGTTAGAGACATGCTGCAAGGGAGGCCGAAGAGGAGTGAGCGACTTTTCTGCTTTCCTTGATGGCTTCGAATTGCGAACCACCAACGCCGGATCAAAGTGCAAATTTTCGAGTTCGCTTCGATATAGCGTGGTGCTTTCTCGCATCGGGGCATCGTCCGAAAAGTTCTCTCGACTTTGAAGCTCAAAATTTCTCCCTGCGATATCTCGTAATGGTACCTGAAGGGTCCATTGTCTCGCACGAGTTTACAGGGTCGCTGGCTGAGTCGACAAACCTGTTCGCGGATACTTGAGAAGGGATGTGAATCAGGGGAAGGAGAAGGGTCAGATCTCGATCTCGATCGTGTTGAGTTGCAGACTCGCGAGACATGCTGGTAGCAGCTCTCAGGGCTGTTGATTACCGGTATCGTGAGGTTCCAACGCAGTGGCTTGTGCAGACTCTGAGCCATCCCTGGGGCGGACTGTTGCGCGTCCCCTTGCCTTTGGGTTTGTTACGATTGATTGGCGGCTGTCTCCGGGCAAGGATGTCAACGGAATAAATCGACGCAAGTTTTTTTTTTTTTCCTCGGGTGCTGATTTTTACGTTTGAACGAGTCGAGGGTTCGGATAGATACTATCAGGCAGGCATCCTTGACTTTAGAGATTTCAAGAGTGTAAGTGAAGCAGGGAGGCTGCTTGAGGGGCCCGGCAGATTGGAAAAGAGACGCCGAGAAAGGATGGCCCTTGGTCGTCGATAAGGTATCCGTAGGTACGGATGAAATGGTTGGATTGAATGAATAGCAACGGGCAGAAATCAGATGGGCGACGTTGGATTTAAGCAGTTGATACTTGAAGTTTCGGGGGCGCGAATATTGATTCCCAAAGGCGTAGAAACCGTTGCAGACAGACGGGTACGAAGAGTCAAAGAAGAATTGAAAAATGGCGCCCAGGTCTAGGAAGTTGCAACCGTCGATGAATGGAAGGAAGTACCGCTGCACCGCACCTGCTTGGAGCGTTCGGTTCCAGGCCCACGAGGCAATTGCGAGCTTAATCATGGGGAAGGTCCAATGAGTAGTTTGATTGGGTCCTGCCACTCCTGCAAGATCAGGGAACAGGGGGAAGTCGTCGGGAGCGACCCGTTGTTTCCCAGTTTGATCCCCGAGCTCCCTTTCTAGCACGGGCCACCCTTGTTCTTTCCCTCTTCGCTGGCACATGGGCCCAGGCCTTTCCCTTCCAGGTTGAAGTTGACCTGGATGACTGCACCTTACCTAATCATGCCAAGATTTGGGTTAAGAGCAGGCACATCCCGCACTCAAGCAGCAAGCTTCCATGGAGTTTGGACGTTGAACTTCTACTGACATACTCCGTACCTACTGCGGTATCCGAATACTCTCCTGGGATGCCTTGGCTATCAAAGCTTAAGAAAAGTTCCAACGCTCGGTGGGTGTCAACGCTCGTCCAAGACCATCTCCTTCCTCCTTGATTCCATCTCAACGCATTGTCCAATGCACTGCGTGTGTCAGATGCTGGGCGACAGAACATCGAGAGAAGGATGAACGAACCTCGCGCCAATGCAGGTCTTACCGCGATCCCGATCGTCTAGACAATTCATCGACGGAGAGGGCCGCTGGTTTCTCCAGACCAGGCACATATGCAAAGCAAAGACCTTTTAGATCGTTTGCAATTGTGTACCTGCAATAGCTTGCTTCCCTCACTAATTTCCAGAGACATTGTTTCGAATCCAATATCCTACTCAGACGTTCGCTATACAATCTATCCCACATCACCTTACGGATACAGATGATCCCCGAGGCCTAGGCGGGGAACCTCCGGGCAGATACCATCCCGTTGGGACTGCTGAAGAAGGAGAGAGAGGCCATAGTGCAGGCGACTGGCAATCTGGGTGGGTTTCGTCACTGCGCAGTGACAACACACACTCACCCACACCTCATTTTCACTCTCAGTCCTAAAGCTCACGCTCACTCTTCGTCTCTCATACCATACAGCGCACTCACTCACTCATTCTTGAAAGTAGATCCTTCTCACCGCCGGCGCACAAGTGCCCTTGGATCATGAACATGTCATGGATCTCCTCGTCACTCATCGAAGCCGGTCTTATGGCCACTACCAAGGTCCAGGCCGAGGTCAGAATGCGCAAGATTGGTTGACACTAGGGCTGATTGGTGTTTCCTCTCCTCTCCGGCCGAACCTACGCCCACTTCCTTGCCCATGCTCACAGCTCACAGCTTATCCCCAGTGCGCTCCCACCACACGTCCCCAGCCCCCTGATTTTCTCCCACTGGCTCAATCTCAATCGTCGGCAC
The DNA here is from genome assembly GCF_030869305.1 of Colletotrichum tamarilloi. Taxonomy (NCBI): domain Eukaryota; kingdom Fungi; phylum Ascomycota; class Sordariomycetes; order Glomerellales; family Glomerellaceae; genus Colletotrichum; species Colletotrichum tamarilloi. The sequence continues at coordinate 115,641 of NW_026849422.1, forward strand.
CGCGGCCACCGCAGGCAGTTTCCCTGCCTCTCCGAGCTTCCCTGCCACGGCTGATCGGTCACTGGTCAATCCCACACGGGTGAGGCGAGCAGTTCCAATCTCTTGTCTCTCATCTCCCGTCGTGGCCGCAGCCGGCGCCGCCTTCGCCTGGTCGCACACTGTCACTTCTAGCCCATCCTCCCGTCCCTCCGTCCCAATTGGCACCCAATGCCCGATATGTCAGCTCATGGCCAGCAGAGTCTCCTTGGGGCCTTGGGTAGGCCAAGTTTCCCATAATCTCAATGAGCAGTCGGGATATCCCTGGACGAGGTCGCGCATGGTCGTCGATAACCAGGCGGCCTAGGCTGCACATCCCGCGATCCCATGCGCGTAATGGCAATGATGTTCAGCGGGGAGAGCCATGCACCGGTCAGACTTAGGAAGGCGCCGTTAAGGCATCCCGAGGGCCCAATCCTGAAAGCTGCAGCCATCTTCCACGCCAGCGCTGCAATAGACGACAGCTCAACGCTCCACACGGCGCGCGCATCTCAATGTACCTGGCCGGCTCTGGCGTTGGATGGCAGAGCCAAGGCGTCAGACCAGTTACCTCGCGACGGGGAACAACCTGCAAAGAGCTGCAAAAGCCTGCATATGGCTGCACGCCGTGAATTGGCGGATGCTGTACCTTGGCTGGGGGCGCCAGTAGAGGAAATTGGCCCATGTTGTCCACCTGCGGGAGATGTTGTTGGCACTCTGCATCCGTATCCATACACCAGGACTACCTTTTAATGTCAGGTAATGTAATACCTCAGGGCTCAGTTTGTACGTACGGATGCTGTCTGTCCAGTGCAGAGTCCAGAGTCCAGACTCCAGTGTGCCCCCAGCTCCATGTCGAGATGGTTCGAACCCTGCCTTGTCCGCCGGGTGAGAAGCGAAGCTCCGCCGTGGTTCGTAATTTGACGCGATGATGGGTTGGGTGTTGGGTACGATGCCGGTGCCCTGCCGAAACAATTAAAACCCGTCACCTGTCCCATCCCGTTTTGTGTCCCACGTCCCCGTCTCCGTCCTGCCTTCTGCCCTGCTCTTGCGCGACTTGCATCATCAGTCATCCTGACCTCGAACTCGAACTTGATCGCGCGCATTCGACTTTGGACCGACCACCCACCCACTCAAGCCGTCAATGACCTCGACACCCACATCCTGACAGAGGTCGCATGGAGGAGGTGTTGCTTGGTGAGCTGCCATAGGTCCGTGTTGGCCCAAGGTAGCAGCAGGAGCAACAGCGGCCACCAAACAATTCTCACTCCCGTCAGCCCAGTCACGTACGCGCCGCAGCACTGACATTGACTGAGCTGAAGCTGGATGTGGTGAATTGGATGGAATTGGACGAGCACTACTACCAGGGCAACCCGAGACAATTCGTGTTGCTATCAATCAGAAAGTCTGAACGGTCCGAGACTGAGACTGAGAAAAGAGCTTGTTTGGCTGGTGGACGTGTCGTGTACCTGGCCTGGTCGTCGCAACCCAACCCAACTGGCGCGACCAACTTCCAGCCTCCAGCAAGCAGGTCGCATCCAATTGGATCCAAGTGCATCGAGGAGGAGGACCGCCTCGCAGAGAGGAGGAAGCCGAAGAGCAGCAACCTGAAAGTGGGAGAACCTGAGGTTCAAGGTACCTCAACTTCAGCTCCTGGTCCCCCCTTCCAGCCCAAGGTGCTGCACCTTCTCACTCCCAGGTTCTTGTACCTTCCTTTGGAGTGTCCTACGTGATGCTCTCCACACTCACTTCGCCTTGGAGTTGACACTGAAAATCAAAGGAAGGCGCAACTGGGCAAGAAAGGCACAACCACCACCGCTCACTGCCCAATTGGCCGCTCCTTCCTTCACATGAGATTGGCTTTTCTCACGCCTCATCCACCTTCTCATCGACAAAACAAACATTCTGCACGACGGGAAAAAAGAGAAGCCAATTTCACAAGAATTTTTTCTTGCCATCTTTCTTTTTCCCCCCCACGCACAATCAGCAGGCCTCCCAACTGGCGCAACCTCTTCTCTCACACACACTCTCTCTCTCACCTCTCACCTCACACCTCACTCTTATCCTTACTCCAAACTACTGCGGCCTTTCTTCCTCTCACTTCGACCACCAAAAATCTCACATCTTCAGCATCGCCATCTTCGCCATTTTCAACATCTTCACTGCACGCAGTCAGTAGCAGTCCCGACAAATTCATTTCAAAGAGGTCGCTCAGCTCAATTCGACCACTGGCAGCAGTGAGGTGGCTCCAGTCTCACTCTTATCCGTTCGAATTACGCTTCTTCCAATCTATCCGTCCAATTCCGCCCACGCTGCCAAAGCGCATTGTCGCCTAGCCACCCTCTTTTTCTCAACCCAAGCTCCAACCTCCAGCCTCTCGAATTTCTTCACCTCAGACCTCCGGCTTAGCACCTTTCTCTTCTTTCTTGGACTCCATTTCTCTGGACCCTCACTTCTCCGCCTTCAATTCGTCTCTGCTGAGCAGTAGCAACTTGCTCATACAGACCGCCTTCGACAATATTTTTGGGTGTGGTATCAGGACCCCATCATCAAGATACCACCCTACCGAGTAAGTTGTACCCTGTTCCCTCCAACCTCACCCATTTTTTTCCCTGCCCGGTTTTCCATGTAACTCGACTTTCGCACAATCCACACCACCTCCGTGTTCTTACCTTTCGGTACTTGCTGACTCTTGCTGGATCAGCGTTCCCCCAGATCCTCCTCAACACCACCCACACTACCTCATTTCTCAGTTCCGAATCACCACCAAGGTGGTGATAATTCCGACTTGTCTACCCCAACAGGTCAGAGCAGTGACCTGGGCAACATTGTCAAGTTGACAGACCAAACTCCCCCCACGCCTTCTAACGACCGTCACGAAATTCACGAAATCACGACTCCTTCTGCGCAGCGCCAGCAGCAGCGGAGGCAAGCGCGAAACATTACCCCAGATCCAGTCGCTGAGAGACCAACCACTCCAGCTTCGTCCCAACTCTCCCACCGCACCCTTCGACGTACTTCGCGATCCGTTGCGACCCCAAGTCCTACACCGCAGTCTGCCCGCCAGGTCCACATTGAGGCCGCATCAGTAGGTTTCAGTCCCAAACCACAGGTTGCGACCGCGCCTGCGCCTGCGCCCACGCCAACACTTGCGCCTGCCCCGACTTTTAATTACGATTACCCTCGAACCGTCGCTCCCCTCGATCGACGAAATTCACGTGCGCGAAGAGTTCTCTCACAGGATCTGAGCGAGGACTTTGACGAAGAGTCCTCCGACGAAGCTCTGTTATTCCGAGACCCAACATCATCGTCTTCTCATACCCGACGCGAGTCTCACCGACCTCATCGCGTTTCCAGAAACACTCGCAGTGCCATCCTCTTCGCTCTTGAGGAGGCGCTTCGGCAACCTAACCTGTTCACGCCCGACGAGATAGAAGAAGGCGCATCAATGGCTGACCTGATCGGAGGCGGCACTGCCGCTTCCAACGGTAATGCCTCGGCTTCCACTCGCCAGCGCACCACTGGCGCCCCTAACCCTACCAGCTCGCCTTCTGGAATTCGTGGTCCTAGAATGATCATGCAGGAGCGCGCTGCTAGAGAGGCAGCCCGTCAGAGAGCCGAACAGGAACAGATGCAGTTGGAGAGACAGCGAGCCGAGCAGGAAGCTCGCCTATTGGAGGAGACGCAGAGACGGAATGCGGAGCGCCGAGCTGCCACCGCCGCTACTGGCGCTGCCGGAGGAGGAACAGCTGGTGGCGCCGCCAACGTGCCCCAGCAGGACCCCACCTCTCACCGGCGACCCGTAGCTACCGATACCCCACAAACCCGAACCAACCCGGGAGGAAGTTCCCGCCAGCCCACAACGACTCAGCCGCAGACTCGACACGGTCGAACGGCGTCGACGTCTCAGCCCGGCCAGCAACCCTACAGCACAGCCCCTCAGGCCAGCACCACTCAACAGCCTGCTAACACCTCTGTTCAAGGAGCCCAGGAGTCTGGCGCTACGGGATCGAGACCCAGAAACTCATTTCCCCACGCGTTTGAGCGTTGGGAAACCTTATCGGCTCATTGGGAGGGTCTCACCAGCTTCTGGATTCGACGACTTGAACAGAACAACCAGGACATTGAGCGTGATCCTGTCAACCAAGCGCTCTCTCGCCAGGTCACCGATCTTACTGCGGCCGGTGCCAACCTTTTCCACGCCGTCGTCGAGTTGCAGCGCCTCCGCGCTAGTTCTGAACGCAAGTTCCAGCGATGGTTCTTCGAGACCCGGGCTGAGCTGGAGCGTGCTCAGGAGGTCAACGCCATGTTAGAGTCGGCCCTTGACGAGGAGAGACGTGCTAGAGAGAATGCTGTTCAGGCAGCTATCCAGAAGGAGCGTCAGCACTCCGCCAACGATGAACGCGTCAGGGAGATGAAGAAGGAGCTCCAGATCTCCAAAGAAGAGGCCCGCCGCGCTTGGGAGGAGCTTGGTCGCCGCGAACATGAAGAACGCGAACGGACCCAGTCTCTGCAGAGCGGTCAGCCTACCATCCTCGGCGGCGTCCAGGTCGTCCCGATGACGCAGGGTGTTCCCAGTCGCCATGGCAGCTCCCGTGAGCAATACGGCGGCCAGCAGGCCGGCTACGCTGGCGATTATTCTCAAGCCCCTGGTGGTCAATCCATTCCCGCCACGTCCAGCAACCTCTATCCATCCGGCGATCCAGGTCAGGAAGGTGTTACCTACACGGGTGCTGGTTCCGAGGGTGGATACTCTGAAGGTGAGTACACTATCGATGCGCAAGGCCACTTCGTTCGCGATTCCCAGGGAAATAAGGTTCCCTTCATTGCTCCACCTTCCCCAGTTTCTGACGAAGGTATAGAAGAGTATGAAACCCCAGCGACGAACCCTCCCAGTGCCGGTTACCTGCAGACCCCCACCACGTCTGCTGGAGAACAGCAGCAGGGAACAGCCCAAGACTATTCCGGCTCGGGCTATGCTGCTCCAGGTTGGGAGACTGTCCCCAGGCATCATCACCCGACCCGCCTGAGCGATGTCATGGAAGAGGATGAGCGCAGCCGCGCCAGCAACAGTCAAGTGGGCCGACACTAGTATTCTCCGGCTCGAAAGCACTAAGCTTTAAAAACCCTCGATCCTCAAAGTGCTTACGCGACTCACATCGTCCCTGAAGAAAATAAGGGCGCCAGAGCCCGTTTTACCACTTGCGCTCTACTCGATGGCACGGTATCATCCCGTTCTCTCGCACTAAATTCACTCTTGCAAGACTATCGCCTCTTGCGAGCACACATTACACCCTTGCCAATGGTGGCACTGAACAAGCATACATAATTCTTCTGCACGAACATACGACCTCGAGGCGACTTTGACGATTCGCGCGTCATAGGAGCCTATCGGCCAGGCAGACTTCACGGGCGTTTCGCAATATGGCCTGATTCGTCCCTCATCGTTGGCACAGAACTAGAAGAACGCACCTGTGGCAGATACGGACTGTCCGTCTAGACATTGTTGGAGTTTCTCAAGCGCGACTTGACGACTAATTTTTCTGTTTGGCATCACACCTTTTTTCGGAGACCTTTGCGACAAAAAAAAAGAAACAATTTTGAGAGATGGTTTGACACGGCGACGGACGGTCGGGCATGAAAGGGTCAGCATGGCATGGCATGGCATACTTCTTTTTTCTCCGTTTTGGCGGCAATCAATCATGATTTTTTTTCTCCCCGACTCTCCGCCCAAAGACTTCTTGAGTGAATAAACCGTTGCATCCTCAGTCAGACCAGAACTCGCACCCAGCCACGCTCAGCGGCAAAGATTCCACACGAAAGGCTCCAGACTTGAGAGGAAAGAAGAAGTGAAATTCGACATGGAGGCATGAGCAAAGTGTGGTGCAGAGCACTCATGGCGTTTGGGGCAAGGGAACGGGGGAGGAGGAGCCCTGTATTTGTAGAAAAGACTTTTGTAGGAGATAATTCATTTGCATCGAGTACGTGCGGCCACGTACTATGCGCGTACTTAGCTAGGATACTTGTTCTGGAATGTGAAAGTATCGTGACGTGCCGGTAGTTGGCTGGATGCTCCGTGACCGGCTGCTGCTGAATGAGATGTAATTTTGGGTGCGTGAAGGTCGGTGGCGGGGTGATGGCGGGGCATGCCGGGCGAAAACTCAGGCCTTGCCTTGCCTGCTTTTGAATGATGCGCATTCCTGAGATCAGGCTGCGGGTTAGCTCACACGCTCATGACCGTGCGAGACACTCGTTTACGCGCTCAAACTCTGGTATCCCTTGGATACGAGTGCGGTAGTAGAGCCTTCTTTGGCACTCACGGCACCTGGAATATGGTGGACGTCTGAAGGCTTCGAAAATTGAAAAGAAAACCCAAGTATCCGGTTTTCTTCCAGCAAACATCCACACAGTCGTCTGAGAGGGGTAACTCGAGTGAGGGTATAGATCCTGTAGAGGAGTTGAAGTTTACCGTCGTCTCTCCATGTCTTGCTTCACCTTCCTTTCTCTTTTCTGGAAGTTGTTTACTTCTCTCAACTTCTTTCCTGCAGGTTTCCGGAAACCCTGAGACGATAGGCCTGGAAGGTTTTGTATCGTGTGCAATTGGCCAGGCACCTTGTTCACATACTTCTCTTTCTGCATCCCCAAGCCTATGTTTCTCTCGGCATATGAGTGAGGAAAACGCCCGCGATGCTGGAGACGGAGGGTGGGCGGAAGCGCGTGGTAGATGGTGGGCAATGAAACGGTTCCAATGTAGCTACCCGTCGCGCAGTCGACCAGGGATAAGCTGATGGCCACTGGTTTCGTTCTGGCCCCCAGGTTGCCACCGGTCATTCAGCTGAGCCAGGCTCTGCCTCGTGGTTCGCCTCGCGTGTGTGCGGGGATTACCTCATGTCACACAGGCCAATCATGGAAATGCGAAGTTGCGAGATTTGGGCGTATGGTATTTTTAAGAATGGTGCCGCCCCCGCGTCTTTGAAAGCTACTTCAATGGAGCTGATTTTGAGATTTTTTTGCTACGGTATCTGAGAGTCTTTCTATGATTTGCAGCGCATCATTGACTTTCAAATTCTCGACGTGTATTACCTCAATTGAGCATGTACTTGCATACTCCGTACAAGGCAGTGTGGACTCCTCCCGGCCCGGGCTATGATCCCACGGAGCGCTTGACGCAGCAACTTTCACATTTGGCCATCTATGAGCAGCAAGCACCGGCGCCGGCGCCGTATACTACACCGCCATCTCAGCAAGCTGCTGCGCATCCGACTTCGGGGGGACCGACGGCTGCCGCATTGCCAGCTCCGGATCCTGTCTCCAACAATCCGAACTATGATTTGTACCGTTACGGCCCGCCGGTCTGGGCTACGTCCAACATCGGGGCATGTCTACCGCCAGTGAACTATCATCCGCAGTCCTATACGGATGCCATTCCAACGTTGGAGCTGGGGTCAGACTGCACCACCGATGGCCTCCTACATAACTTGAATAGTACATACCCCGGCCCTTCACTCGTGGAGACGATTAGAGAACCGAAATACTCTGGCACAAGAGGGCTCGATTCCTCTATCGAGCCGGCGAAGCCCCTGCTGATGGCTTGTCCATATCTGAAGCACGATCCGTCGAGGTATAGTCAGAGACGGAGCTGTCGGGGAGCGGCGTTTCCTAGCACGCACCGGTTGAAGTGAGTTGTGGCCCGTCCCGTCTTTTGCGGTTGCACACCGCTCCCAGAAACTAGTATGGCTGACGCTGCTGTGTACGTAGGGAGCACCTACATAGAACTCATAGGCAAAAGCCCAACTGTCCACGCTGTCGCAGCCTCTTCAAAACCGAGGCTGAAGTCGGGACGCATCTCAAGGCGCAGACTCTGTGCAACGTCGTCCAGGGCGAAGACACTGTCGAGGGGTTTGATGCTGCTCAGGAGAAGCTTCTCAAGAGTAAGAAGCGTAGAAAGGGGATCGAGACGGAAGAGGATAAGTGGAGAGAGATCTTCAAGATTCTCTTTCCTAGTCACCGAGATATCCCGGATCCTTGTGAGTACTCTGAGAATGAGCACGACGTGAAAAGCCAGCTGACATTGAGCATAGTCTACAAGACCTCTCTCGATGACCAGACCGCCACGAGCCAGGCGTCAGTACGGGAGCAAGACGATGTCGAGAGCATTTTTACTAGAGATATACCATCGCCAGTGGAAGAGGAGATGTCCTCGGAACTGGAGGAGGCCGTCGGTGGCCGCTTGAGCAAGAAGAAACGAAGAAAGTTGTTGAATGTGTTCAAGGGTTTCGCCGTTAAGATGCTCCGTCATTCCACAGAGGGAGACGCCAAAGACAAGGCCATCACACTCGCCTCAAAGTCCAGCCAGGTCGAGAGGTCCTTTGCCAGCGCAAGGTCCGCTGGGGCTCCGGAGAAGCTGCAGCGTGGTAAGGCTAGTGGCAAACCGAACGACAAAGTGGGAGGGGAGCAAGACGAGATCAACGCGGTTCAGGAAGCAACGCAAACCAGAGTGCCGCCAATGGATCCGGTGATGGCCTTGAGTACCTGTCAGTCGGTAGAAGCCACAGAGACCCGCAGCATCCCGTTGGATTTTCAAGCCTTTGGTCTCGACATGGACTCGGATATTGCTTGCTGGTCGGCCTGGGATGCGGCGTTATCCAATGACAATGGCGACGCATGGCTGGATGACTTACTGGGTACTGGAAATGCTTTGCCAGGAGGCCTCGCCCAAGCTCAAGACAAGACATTTGGGGTTGAACCTATGAATACTTATGATGGAGTTAATACTGTTCCTACGCGGGCTCAACATGTCGTAGGTCAGGATTACGCATCTTAGAAAGCCTTAATAATCATCAAATAACCGATGGCAAGAAGTTCATGCTGCCCCTATGACTTGCTTCCTACATATGTCTGAGAATTCTTGATAGAAAGCTGTCTCAATTCCCGCAAAGCAATCATAACTCTCGAGAATGACAAAATGTCCAGGTGTGTGACTACCATAACCGGCAGCAGTGACATGACGTAGCCGTACATCTCAAGCACATGCATGACTGACGTTGCTTGCTGCATCTCGTCCAACTGGCGGACACCATCCCCTGGCCTTCGATACCGCGACAGCCAACTATTAGGCAGCAGTGATCGAGCATGCCTTGTGCGGCGAAAGAGTTTTGCGAAATTTCGCAAAACGGCGTTTTGGCATTCTGCGCCCCAAATAAGAGCCTGTACGGCCCGAAATCGATTTCATCTATTATAATCACCATACAATTATTGTGTCAACCTCTTTCATCTTTATACGGGCTATCGAGCCTGATCATATCGTGTATACATTTCGGGCGACATGTCTTCTCCAACTCAGAATTTTGCTGAATATGTTCCCGACAATCGTACAGTTGATGAGGAAGAATCGGCATGGGTCAGATCCCGCCCGTCGGTCGAGCCAGGTGCTGAGGAGGGCTACGATTTCGGTCTCTTGATCCCGTCTATCGACGACCCGATTTGGACAAGCGGCACGGGTTGGGTCTTGTGTATTCTTGGATATGATGAAGATGATGAAGATGATGAAGATGATGAAGATGATGAAGATGATGAAGATGATGAAGATGATGAAGATGATGAAGATGATGAAGATGACAAGAATGAGGGATGGATAGGAGGCGGGGAATCAGGAGGAACAAGAGGAGAATGCGATGCTTCAGCCAAACTTGAAACGGAAGCTTCCGTCTCTATAACGAATAAGCACAGCCATCAGCAACGTGACCTCGAAGTCCATAACGCAGCCACGCTTTCAGAACAGCTTGAACAAATGGCACTCGGCGAATCGAAAAGGTCCAAGACATTCGCGGGGATTCCGGAACAGCCCAGGAATTATGCATTGAGCAGAGACAAGTCTGGCTTCTCTCCGAACGACGATGGAACTAAGTTCGTGCCTGTTCCTTATGGTAGGCGCAAAAATACGGCTACATCTCGCCTACGGGAATCGAAGAAAGACGACAAGAGTTCTGCCATTCCGTATCGAATGATTGGTATGCTCAGCCGCGATCGAGGCGCAGGAGAAACGCGAATTGAACCCCGAGGGCCCGAGAGAAACACGGGCTCTACACAGGACGATTCGAGTCAGCTCACAAAATCATCCAGGCTTTCAACTGATAGCAACGCCAATATCAAGCCACGTGAACCAGTCGATGAGATTGGCAATGAAAAGATACGCATGAATGATGATCTTTGCCAGAAGCCGAAGCCATCCAGAGATACTCGCTTCTCCGGGCCGTCGCACCGCGGCCCGACCAGACCACCAACAGCATCGCGTTCCCAGGGAATAAAGTTAGCTTGTCCATACCTCAAGTTCAATCCGGCGGTTTACGGAGAAACTCTGTCGTGCACTCGCTACTTCCCCTCCACTCACAGACTGAAGTAAGTTTCACTCTGCAACTAGAAGCTCTCCGAGACTAATGATCGGTGGTCCTGGCTTTAGAGAGCATCTATACAGACACCATGAACAAAAGCCCAACTGCCTACGTTGCGGCAGAGTCTTTGAGAATCAAGCTGACTCGGCAGAGCATGCTCAGCTAGAGGAACCCTGCAAACTCGTCAAGAATGTCTCTATCGAAGGTTTCAACAAAGACCAGTTGAAGAAATTGAAAAGTCGGAAGCGGGCACGAGGCCATAGATCAGAGGAAGAGAATTGGAGGAATATCTACCGCATACTGTTCCCGGATTGCACTGTCATTCCAGACCCTTGTACGTCGGTCCAGGTTCATTTGCCGACATTTCCAGGGTCGATCAGAGTTACTGACCCTTACTACAGTCTACAGGATCCAGTACGAAGACAGCATTGTAGGACACAGTGATCTTCAGGAGCTGTTCACCCAAGACAATGACTCTGGCATGGGGGAGCAGTTCTTCTCAAAACTAGAGGAAATCGCTGAAGTCTCCCTCGACAACGCCAAAAGGCGCGCAGTGCTGGGGCTCTTCAAGACATTTGCTCAAAAGAAGATCGCCAAGACGAAGGAAAGCCACGTCCCGCAGCATCCAGGAGGCGCATGTACTGCATCTCAAAAAGCCACATTCTCATCGACTATTGAAAACCCATCTGACGCGAGGTGCGTTGAGGACTCCACTTCGTCGATTCACCAAGACGCATCTGTCGCGTCACTGGTACTAGAGACCGGTATAGACGTATTTGATGACACCGCGGGCATTTCTTCATGCTTCGCTACTTTCGGTTCAATCGATGAATACGACTTCACTCAGGCGTTGTTGGATGATCAGATTACATCATCAACACAGTGGCAAGAGGCTGATTCGAACTGCATCGAGGGAGGCCTCAACCAATTATGCAGCTATCCATTCAACGAATATCTGGACATGGCTGCTACATGCCCAGACAATATCCTAAATGAAGGAATCAGCGTCTATAATGGTGTTGGAAAAAACACAGCATCGAACTCTTTGACACTGGCGTCAGTGGAAACGGCCGTGGTAGATGAGAAGCGCGAAGAGGCCGCCAACATCAACAACAATGATACAGAGGCAGACACTGACAGGATGATCGATGTTAGAGAGTGATGGGAAAGGATCCAAATTTAAAACATCATCAAAATCGATGGGAAGTTGGGCTACGATAGCACATCGAGACAAGTCAGGGCAAGGACCTCGACAAGTCATCATCACGCCTGGGCCAGCCCCCCTCACGATGGCGCTCGGCAGATAATTTCTGTGCTTAGTTGAAGTGATTCAAATAGACTTTTATATAAACACTATGAATGAAAGAAATTGGAGAAAAGTACACGTTGAGATAGCTCCTAAGCCTTGCAGCGTGATCTCTCGCCCGTCACAGGCCCTAGGATCTCACGATGCCTTCACATACGACCATACCCATTGGAAAATTCGGGATCCCGTCCGCTCTCCTATAGACAAGACAATGAGGGCCGGATTAGTAGTTGGGTCGGTGACGACCAGCGAATACCTGGTGTTGTATGTTTTTGATCTTTTTGTGAAGTTATCGTGGTCCACTTGCGGGCGGTCGTGGTGGGGAACGCTACCGCTGGCCCGCGATGAAATACACCAGCGACAAAGCCTAGGCGACAAGGTTAATTTTCGTCGATTCGTTGGGATGCTCTCGCTAATGTTGCTTTGGCTTCCGGCGGAAGGCTGTTTCCTTGGTTCCGATGGCAAAGATGAAGAAGGTGGCGCTGTCTTATACGCACCAGCCTTTCCCCCAAAGCAACCCCCCAATACCTAGGCAAGTATTGCGTATGTTGAACGAAAAAGTCTTGCTTAAATTGACAGTGACTCGTAGTGTAGATTGATGGATGCAAGTAGATTTTGGGGAGATTTGTTGTCATGAGTTATGACTGAGTGTGGGATTAGGCCTTCGAAGATCTTGGCGAGGAAGTCCACGCTTGCTCCTCACCGTCGCCTTTTTACAATGTTGCAACCTTAGTTCTAAAATTTATGTAGCCTCATTCTTCGGTAAGTGCTATTGGTCATTGACCCTAGGTCCGCATCGACTTTGGCAACATGGAGCCCAATATCGTACATCGGGCAGGAAACATTGCTTGATGCGTCCCAGGAGAAGCTTCTCAAGAGGAAAACGTAGATAACGGGTCGAGACGGAATATTTCAAGTGATGAGAGATTTCCAAGATCCTTCATCCTAATTATCAGAGCACGTAAAAACTCCTGGAAGACGCTGTTGGACACGTACAACCTTCGATATGGGTCATCATCTAACATCTCGGGCACCTTCCATTTCTTCACTTTCGACAGTTACGCTCAGGTCAGCATCTCTATTCATTGCACGTAGCCCGCTGCATGAGAAGTAGCCAGCGGTAGCCGGTTCAAGCTACGGAAAGGATGCTGAGATGCAGCTTCTTAAAGGGGGTTGTCACTGGTTTGAGGAAATGACAAGATGCCGCATCTCACCAAGTCGCCATGGGAACGTTGACCATCTCATCTTTCAGCGAAGCCGTAGGTGAAGAAACTTAATTAGAAGACTACGGCATGTAGAGGGTGCGAAATTCTATGAGTACTTGAGCCGCCAAACAACCGCCTCTTGCCCCCGCTGTGCAGCCCTTGAGAGTGGTGTTTGACCACATTGATCTTTCCTATTGATATCGACCTTACCTGTGTCCATAAGTTGCTTGACCACCCTATCGTGGCCCTCCTCAGCAGCCCATGAGAGTGGTGTCCGGTCGTGTTGATCTTTCCCATCGACATCGACCTTCCCTGTATCGAGAAGAAGCTTAACAACCGCCTCATGCCCATACTGAGCGGCCCAAAAGAGCGGTGTTCGGCCACATTGATCTTTTCCATCGACGTTGGTCTTGCCCGTGTCTATAAGCAATCTAACTACCGCCTCGTGCCCATGCTGAACAGCCCAAAAGAGCGACGTTTGGCCATAGTGATCTTGTCTATCAACGTCGGCCTTGCCCGTGTCGAGAAGCAACTTGATCACCCCCTCTTTTTCATGTTGAGTAGCCCATAAGAGTGGCGTTCGACCATGTTCATCTGCTATATTGACGTCGGCATTACCCATACCCACAAGGAAGTTAACCGCCGCCTCATGTCCATGCTGAAGAGCCCATAAGAGCGGTGTATGGCCGTATTGATCTCTTAGGTCGACGTTGACTTTGCCTGTATCGAGAAGCAGTTTAGCTACCGCTAGACGTCCCAACTGGAGAGCCCATAGGAATGGTGTTCGGCCATCTTGGTCTCTTCTATCAACGTCGACCTTGCCCGTATCGAGAAGCAGTTTAGCTACCGCTGTACGCCCTAGCTGGAGAGCCTGTAGGAATGGCGTTTGGCCATCTTGGTCTCTTCCATCGACGTCGACCTTGCCCATATCGAGAAACCGTTTGACTATTGTTTCATTCCCCAGCTCGACGGCCCACAAGAAGGGCGTTCGGCCATTTTGGTCTCTTCCATTGCCCACGTCTGCATTCTCTAGTGTTGCGCATAGAATTGCTTCCGCTAATTTCACTTTGCCCGCGGCAACAGCCGTGCAAAATGTCTCCTCAAATGCGACAACTTGGTACCCTTGCCGGAGAAGCTGCATTGCCAATCCAAAATGGCCCTTTTTAACGGATGTGTCCAATGCTGACAGCCCATCACCGTCAATCAGCTTAACAGATTGCGGTGCGTTGTGAAGCAAAAACTCCACCGTTTCCTCGTGGCCATGACGTGCAGCGATCAGCAATGGGAAATCACCATGTGTGTCTTCTATTTCCGCTGAAGCGCCATGGGATAGAAGAAGGCTGACGATTGCCGTATGGCCTCTTCGCGACGCTACATTCATTGCTTCATCCTCGTATTCATATTCATCTTCATCCTCTTCTTCGTCGTTCCCGAATGTCCGGTCAAAATCCGTGGATTTGCGTGTGTTGCCACCAGCCTCGAACAGTTTCGACAAAATGAATAGACCATCGAGATCGTCGTTCTCGGACATGTCCTTGACCGCATAAAAGATAGCTCCGTCGAGCTCCACACCCTTTTCCAACATTATGGAAATGAGTCTTTTGTCTCTGTGACGAATAGCGTATTGTACCAACTCACTCTGACGTCCGAAGAGTTCGAGGTCAGCGCCCGCCTCAATTAACTTAAAGATTACCTCCCTAGCCTTCACCGTCGCGGCAACGGTTAAGGGCGTTTCCCCGTCACCATTTTCCATATTCAGGTGAGAAAGATAATTTCTTGTCTGCCCTTGGCGTTCGTCTTGGGCGGCCTTCAGGTTAATTGCCTTCTCTTCGAGCTGCCATTCAATGGACCGATCCAGCAGTAGTAAAGCAAGATCTTCGCGACACTCTTCGAGAGCGAGGAGTAATGGTGTATTCCCATCCGCATCTCTCACTTCAAACTCCGCCTCATCCTTACCAAGGAAAGTGTTCAAATAGCTCTCTGAGCCGAATCCCACCAAAACATGAAGGGGTGTTGCTCCGACAAAGGGCCACCCCCTGGGCGAATGATTATTGTCAGGATCCACCACTCTCCATAAGCTCGCGATCTTATTCACGGTTTCAGAATCTCGACCCCAGTGAATGCGCGCAAGGAGGTCAACTTGAGGGATTCCTGCACGCTCGACTTCCCGAATATGGTGGAACAAGAACTCCGCTGTGTATAGTATCAAGGGAAATCTTGCTGAGAGTTTGCCCCAAGATAGCTGGGTGTCTTCTAAGACTTCTTTCAAAGTCAGGTAGCTCAGACAAGACCTCGATATCTCAAAGTGACCAGCTCCAATGGGAGATTGACAAGTAGAACCGTGCAGGGTGCGCTTGAAAAAGTTTCTGAGCACATAATCCGCAACTGACTGGTGGACGAACTGTGCTTCCCGATCCCAGTCCTCCCCATCAGGATCGTATCTCTCCCAAATTTCGCGGGTTCGGAACTCCACGAGGCCTTTGGAAATGTGTGTGACGACTCTCTCGAACTGAGTCACAGTATCTGTCCAGTTGTCGTGGTTTCTGAGTTGCGGAATGGTTGTGCATTCCTTGTCATCATAATCGATAGCAAGGGCTTCTCGGAGCTCGTGTGAAGACAATGGTCGTGCGGTAAATAAGACCCATTGAAACAGTTTCGTCATCTGGCGCTGCTCGACAGTGTCGACGCCGCTTAATATTTCAGCGTACAGCCCATCAAGAGCTTCCGGGATAGCTGTGAGTCTTTTGTGCAGACTCTGGACCCTCGTACCAATAGCGCTTTCATGTAGTATCATGGCAACAGTCAATACTGTCCATTGGAAACCCCCGTGAGCCTTCATCAATATTTCATTCTCGAGCTGTTGCCGCTTCGCAAGCGGATGAATTTCTTTGAGTCGTTCTCGAACAACTAGCCTAATGTCTTCGTCATTTTTCTCTTCCACGTGGATTGCTGGCATAGTCTCGTATCCAAGGATAGGATAATTTCTTGAAGAGAAGCATATTTTGACCAGTGCCTTTTCGCGTTTGATATCGTCCATGATAGCTTTGAAATACGCTAATAGGCTTCTAGCATCATCTTCCCCGGACTCATCAAGAGCATCGATGAAAATTATCACAGGTTGTGTTTTCGTTTCCTTGGTCAAAATCTCGGACATGAAATCTTGAAGTTCCCTTTCGGTCCAATTCCATCGGTTCTCTTCATAAGCCCCAAATCGTGCCTGCCGATCTTTGAATCGTTCAGTGAGCTGAATGAGGTGTTCTGGGAAGAACTTGAGCATGGAGTTAAGCAATGCCCGGAATACACCCAGTGGAGTCTTCTGCAAGGGCTTTCCCCGGCCGTGGATGAAAAAAGATACAACGAGTTCTCCGGACCCTCTGCGATCCATCATCGTGACTGCAAATTTCATGAGAACAGACTTGCCGGTTCCAGGGTTCCCTTTGATCCAGAAAAGACCACGCATACTATTCATCCAAGCTCGGTATTGCGGATCTTCGAGAAGCCAACCACAGGTGTTCTTTGTGGAATAAACATCGCTGTACCTGTACTCTTGTTCTCGAAAAGAAAGTGACCTGAGACACTCTAAGCCGTGTCAGCTGATTAATTACAGTTTTTCTTCGGGGTATTTACCCATATTATCATTCGAAAGCAATACAGATGCTGCAAGAGCTGTTATTCGTTTGTCCGCACAGATATCGGGATCCAGCTACCCACAGTCAACTCCAGTTCCTGAAATTCTGGCGCCGGTTCTGCTCTGTGTAGCGGCGCTTAGTAATTCTCGTATAACGGTGATGACACGCCTGTAGAACACATCGTGTCCGTGGCTGTACTTCACCATCTCAGAGTGGTTGCGGTCAATGGGATGGCGTTGATTGTTGTAGCATGTCGCTGAAGAGACATCAACTAAGACTTCGCTAGGCCCAGACAACTCCCACTTGCCGTTCACCTAAGTTAAGTGTAAGCAGGCCTTCATCGGAGGCGAACCAAACCAGATGAACCTACTTCTACAGCCGTGGGAGACTTCTCCGTTTCGTAGAAGGACACAATTGACAGCCCTTTTGCACTGATTACATTGTTGAATTCTTTCTCCAGGCGTTGGAGGAGTGCTGAGTTTTTGTTGAGCGACTCAAGTAAACTCCGGTTAGGCTGATTTTTGACCAGAGGAACGAGTGACTCGATGGCCAGGCCTTGATGAGGAACACCAAAGAATATGAATCCAGAGATGGAATCTAGGATCGATGCATGCGCTTCGTGCCTCTCTTCTTTCATTCTGATTATAGTCTGCACCAAAGGATATAGCAAGGATATCAGTAGCCAATTCCTTCTTCGGTGGTAATTTGGTTTGAGCTGACCTCTTTGATAACAAGACCTCCCAGGCTGTGACCAATAAACACTATGGGATGAGAATGCATTGGGTCCTGTATGCTAGATCAGATACATAGAGCGACTCGGATTTCAGGCGCGATATACACACCCAAATACCTCTCAAATCGATCTGGAGAGCTCTACCCAGATCTGACAAGTTTTGGAAGGAGCTGCTCTGTACAAGTTGAGTGTCGTACCCATATATTAAGATCCTTGCCTTTGGAATATCTAATGGAAGCGCATCTCGGAGCCACATGAAAGGCCCTCCTCTTTCCTTGAACGAACCAAATGCGTGCCCTCCGAGGCCAGACATGGCAATCACACTGGAACATGGGTTAATGCCGCGTAAGTCGCCGTGAGATTGTCGTCAACTCACTCTACATTACAACTCTCGTCGACGGTACGTTGAAGAGGTGTGAAGCCTGAGAAGTGAGTATCGAATATGAGTGGCGCCTTGAAGTCGGGGTCATCCTCATTCGTTAGGCTAATCACCCATTCATTTCTAGAGCGATCTGAGAAGCAATCTGGGAGGGGATTGAAACGGAGAGTTGCGACTCGACTGTTTCCTTTGACAGGACAAATCGCAAGCGAATGAACAATGACGCTTGCGTTAGGTTCGAGAGAAAGAACTTCCTTGATCAATACACGGACATCAGCCCTAGTCTCGTATTCGCGGGGTAGCCCTCGTATCCTGAAGTTCTGGTTGTGATCGGTCGGCATGATGCTGCTGGCCTCGCACCAGAAAACGAAGCCGGTGACTGAGCGGAAGCGTGCGAAGAGAAAAGATTTTTCCCGATCTTTTGGCCCTGTTTACGAGGGTAACAGCTCCTATCAGGTGGCGTCCGTGGCTGGAAGACATTGCTTCGGTTTTGACAAGGGTTCGCACTCCTGAGTACCTTGTTATCGAAGAAAGTTAATTCTTTCTAAGTCATAAGTATAAGAATATAGTTTTAATAAAACAGTATAATACCCACCTAGTACTTAAATTAAGATACTTTTTTAAGCTTATTATAAAAGAAAAATAACTATATTACTAATTACTTACTATTAAGGTCTATAAATAGCGCTATAGCTTTAATTACTATAGCTTTAATTATAATAACTTTACTTATAATAAGTAAAAAATTTAGTTATAAGTCCCTTAAAAACCTCTTATTAAAAACTATAAGAGCCTCTAAGTATACTAAGTTAAAATACTTACTAAAATATTAATAACTAAACTAACTTTATAATAATAGCTTTAATAAAAAACTTAAAAAAAAACGCTAAAATCCTCGTTATTATTAAGTACGATTTATAAAATATAATAACGTAGCTATAAAATATTACTAATATATCCTATATTAAAAAGGGTATTATTAATACTAATAAAATAAATAGGGCTGTATTAATATAGTACCTCGGCTTCTTTTTATAGCTCGAAAATAATTATTTTAAATAATATTAAAAATTTATTAAAAAGCTTTTTTAAATACTCTAGTATATTTATTATTATTTTTATAATAATAAGACTCTTAGTATTTATATATAAAAGTAAGTTATTTATTTTTAAATAATAATATTAGCTTATTAATAAGCTATTGAAACTACGATTTTAATAATCCCTTAATAAGGGAGAGGGTAGAATAGAAGAAAGGATAGGAGACTTATAAAAAGGGTTAAGGTTAAATAGTGCGGAATTCGAGGGCAGGGTAGCGTCTATATATACTGCGGTAATCCTCTAGTAATACAAAACGATGGAGTTAAACAGTGAGGGTTCGCACTCCAGCTCGGCTTCGGGCCTATCAAGGCATGTCTATAAGCCTCAAACCACAACCAACAAGCACTCCACGTCACCGCAACAGCCAATCCCCTGCGCTGGTTTCCCTAGAAAGGCTCATTGAGTACCAGCGGCTGATCAGACCTTACTTGAGCGGTCAGGCCACAGCTACCAGGATCATTCCTCAACATCTCCAGGAAAGAGATGCAGGAGTAAGCGCTAGCCTCGCATATGCAATGATTGATTGTTTTATCCCACTCAGCTTCAGCCGCCTCTTTTAGTAGCTATGCCAAGAGCAGGCAGAAGCTCAATTCACAGCTCCATACCTGATCACGTAGCATTGCTTGACCACCTCCTGACGCGCTGTAAGACAACCTACTAGACTTCGCTGCTACACCCCCTCTACCCTCAGATAACCAGCTACGCCCAGCCACGGTAACTCACTGTTGCCGTGCGGGATAAAACGGGCGTAGATATCATGGCAAATCATGTCCAGCCACAACAAATGTAGGTAGTAGGCTTGACAAAGCTGCGTGGAGTGGCTTAAACGCTCTGGCTACGAACACTGGGCACAACTGCGCCAAAAAGCATTGCAACAGCTCGGAGTATCATGGCACTACTGATTTAACAAATATCGTTGACATCATGCTAAGGCAAAGGAGGTATCGTAAATCTGGGCGGTCATACGGAAGTGTATAGCCTGAGAGGAGAGAGCAGAGGATGAGAGGAAAGAAAGAAACTGCAATCCACTGGACTATTTGATTCATCAACTATATTGTCTGATTGAGGTTAAAAATTAAACAACATTTTTTCTACTAGACTTGACGCAGCTGATGCCCTGACATTGCCTACACTTGCGCCGACCAAATCCCGCTTGACGTCGCTCTTATATCTCCCATACTTCCAGAGTGTCTACTATCGAAGCACTTGGGACAGTCCTGAAGGTCTCCTTGCTCTGAATATCTGCCTGTTCCGCCTTACTGACAGCGACTGCTCATCTTCAATTCTCCACCGCACATATCCCGTGCCCGAGCGTATCAGGGGTCTTATACAAAGCGGTTGCAAAACTTCAGGGGTATGGCGCAAGCAGATACCAGTACAGCCGAATTCTCAGACGTGACTTTGGTATACTGACGATACATGTGTTTAAATTGGGGGTAGGCAGGATCAGTAAGGGTGCCATCCTTTTGCAGGTCAAGTCTGAGCAACCGAATCTCGCCACCAGCTTGGTGGAACACGCCAAGAGAGTTGCCGTAGCGGACGACCTTGAGTGGCCTTGTCGGTTCAGCGTTTATGGGCTGGGGAGAATTGCCGTCTATCCATTGCAGGCCGTTGCTGGCGGCCTGGGCGGCCACGTCGATGGTGGTGGTTCCCGGCTCTAGCTTCGGGTGGCCGTACATGGAGTCGTAGCCGCACAGGGGCAGCGTCATGTACCAGAGCCGGCCCTGGTTGTTGTCGTTGGAATCGACGGCGAAGATGTAAAGGAGCGGCGGAGCGGACGGGTCGGGTGGCTGGACGGCGACGGCACAGGCCGCCCGGAAGCCGTGGCTGCCCGAGGTGATGTTGAGGAGGGACCACCGCGTGTCCGCCGAGGCGGAGGTGAGCCTACCCACGGCGGTGGCGCTGGTGAAGCCGAGCGTGATGACTCTCGATGAGCCCAGGCCGCTGTTGTCATCTGGGAACGGGGTATACAGCGCAAAGACGGTAGTCGAGTTGTCGAGGTAGATGAGCTGCTGCGGTCCGACATTTCCTGTGCCTCTGTTGTCTATTCGTGGTCCGTTTGGAATCAACATCGGCGAGGCGAACCAGTCGGCGGACGGGCGGTAGCCGGTCAAGTACGCGGCCCCGCCCCGCGCAGGCACGGAGAAGTCACGGTCACCGGAGTCTTTGCGGCAGCAGAGTGCGGCAAAGCGGTCGTCGGCCCTGGGCCACTTGCGTTCGTCATAAGCGAGTTCGCGGTACGGGTCGTTGGCGTCAGGAACCAGCAGGTTATGCTCGATGGGCTGGAAGAAGGGCGAGGCCGTGGCGAACAGCCGGCCGTTGACGGACAGGATGCTTGCAGACATGTGTGAGAAGTCGTCCTGCCTGACGCCGGCGAACCAGGGCTGGTTGGCCCAGTCAGTAGCTGGTCCCGTCTCAGTCCCCGCGGGCAGGCACGCAGCAGAGCAGATGTCCAGACTCGGGGTGAGCTCCAGCACAAAGGCCTTGTATCGCGGGTTCGAGGCATCGTTGCTCTGCTGGCCGTGGCTGACAACGACAACCATTTGCAGCTGGGCGAGGCCGTCCTGCCAGGTCAGAGCGCCGGTAGACTTGATCTCTATATTGTCATTGTAGTTGACCGGCATGGGCCACGAAGGCCGGTAGCCCGGGATCAAGCTGTATAGCGAATTGCTCAAGTTGAGCGGGTACGGCTTGCTGATGGTCGCGAAGCTGGAACTGTTCTCCGCTCCTGCGTTGCGACGGAGATATCTAAAGATGAGTCTGTTCCCGTCCAAGTAGCAGAGCAGCAACGCTTCCGTGGCCTCGTCGCTAGACATGGTGAATTGTTGCGGACTAAGATCAGAGTCTTGTGTGTGCGCGTGTGTAGGTGAGTGTGGTTTGGCATGTGCTACTATTTTGACGACTACCTCACTGGTTGGCAATCAATATTGAACGGGTTAAGACGGAGTATTATGAGCATCGCAGAGTGGCTTCGCCTCTGAGCTGACGGGGTAAAGAAAGGTGTCCTCTCACCAATACTGCGCTTTTCCCTACGAAAGGCAGCTGGAAGTTCACGGAGTGTTTTTGTCAAAAGTTAGAAGACGTCACGAGTGAGCTGAAAACCTAGCTCCGACGGCTGAAGACAGGGATGGAGTTGTGGCGCATCACTGCTTAGCTGAAAAGCTTCACGTCCAAAGGGATAGACTAATTGTTTCTTATTCGTCTTTTGTGTGTGTTTGTCAACTAACTCATTCATCCAACCGTCGTGTAAGTATCTAAGTCGGAAATCTCTCTGTCAAACACTTACTACACACCACTTACTTTTGTTACAGAATTGCAGAATCGAAGAGACGAAGCTAGCAGTCGCACATCGTCGGACTGAATTACGGTACTCTTTCGTAAATTCTACAGGAAACTCATGGATAGACCCTCAGGCGCTCTCGCCGTTGACGCCAATGGCCACGCCAGCTATTCTTTCCCCATCACCGTCCCCTCTGGTATCGGGCAGGGAAATACTCCCAAGCTCAGTCTACAGTACTCGCAAACCCGCGATGCTGCCGGCACTTGTGGCCTCCGCTGGGCGGTTGCGGGCTTGTCTTCCATCGAGAGAGTTGCGCCATCTCGCGCGATCCGTCAGCACCCAGACTTTCTTGCCAGCAAGGAGGTGCCCGTTCCCTGGCGTCTAGCCGTCGATGGTGCAGAGCTCATCTGCTTCCAGGGCTCCTATGGCACGGGAGACGCGCGCTACTGTACCCAGGTCGACGCGGGCCAGGTCATCAAATCTCTGGCATCTGGAGGTTTCCAACTCCTAGATACTGATGGCCGCACGAAAGAGTACGGCACCACGCCAGACAGTCGGCTGCTGCCCGGTCAGTGGCGTCTCAGCAGTACTACAGACGTCCATGGGAACACCGTCACCTACCACTATTCCCAGTCTCCTGGTCTGGCTGCTGGAGGCTCTCGTCCGCCGTCAGAGAAAGGATCGTCGTCGACGTCGTCTACACAAGTGTCGTATATCGACACCATCCAGTACACCAGCAACTCCCGCAACGGCTACAAGGGCCGTTGTTGGTTGACTTTCCTCTACAACACCCGCCCAGATCGTGCCGTTGTTGTCCGCCATGGTCAGCTGCGCAACATTGGCTACAGGCTCGAACGCATCGAGGCTCGTGTTGGCAGTCCTGACAGCGCCCAACAGTCAGATCTGGCCAGGGCTTTTGATCTCACCTACACGTCGTCTCCTGCCAGCGGCGAGTCCCTTCTCGCCTCCATCACGGAGCGTGGCTCAAATAACAATGCGCTCACACCGACAACCTTCACATATACCGCGGCCGATGACTCGGCCGCCGGAACATCGCCTTTCGCCCAGGACCCGGCCGGCGCCTTCACCCTGCGTACTGGCGCCGCCCCTGCCGCTATCCTGCCCCTTGATACCACAGGTCGCGGCTACAGTGATCTCGTCTGTCTAGAGCTACCTAGTCCCAGCGGCCTCTTCCAAGTGCGCACCGTGGCCGCGATGCCTTCACATCAAGAGCAGTCCTCTCAGACGTATACACCCCCAAAACTGCAGTGGCCTCACGACAAGAACCTCGGCATGGACGTTGGGCATGCTCCAGTTCAGTTGCCCTGGACAGACGTTAACAATATTCCCGATATCCTGGTGGCCGATCTCAACCACGACGGCCGTTCGGACCTCGTCATCCCGTACAGGAACCCCCAAAGGAATTCCCTATCCTTTGCCGTCCTGCGCGCCAACGGCCAAGGGTTCGACAAGCCCATCATCATCACGTCCGGTTTTGCCTGGCAACACGGCAGTCGCTTCTTGCTCGCCGATACCACTGGTGACGGTCAGATAGATATCTTGCAAATGATAACTGATCATGGTGCTCGCACCTACTCCCTTCGCACCTTTTATGATGTGGCCGCCATGATAACGCGGCCTAACGCCATACCCCCGTCACGCCAGTCGCCTGCGTGGCCGGTGCGAGGGCTTACCATCGAACATTTTGTCTTCCATAACGACACGACCTGCGCGCCAGCTCTCGTCCACGTAATGGAAGGTTCCGCCGGGGTTGGGTCTCGATGTTTATGGGTAGACGTCATCAGTATGGGCTCTATGCAGCACGATTCGGAAGGGCATGCCTTCAGTCTCCTGAGCTCCCAGCCCATCCTGACTTACGTGCCCGAGGACAAGGTCCGGCGCTCGACGGCCGTCTGCGACGTCAACGGCGACGGCTGCCTGGATATTGTTGTCTGCACCGCACGCGTTGCCAGCTGTGGCGGCGGAGATACTGCCACCTTCACCATGACCACAACGACTTTTCTCCACGACTCCAACGGCAATTTTGCGCGGCAGGCCGAGCAGACCTCTGTCGTTACTTCGGCGAAACCGATGGACCTGGGCCGCGTCTTTGCCGTGAACCCCTCCAGTGCCCGTTTTGGTGGCATTGCGTACGCATACCCGAACGCCGACAATAAGACCTGGAATTGTATCTTGGCCGTCGGTAACAGTAACGGCCAGCTGGGCTCATTTCAAGCCCTCTCACAGCCTCTCGTCCAGACCGGCGGCGCCTCGCTGGGCGATCCCGCAGACCAACTACACCTGACGCCTATCGACCTGAACGGGGTGTCGCGCTGTGGATGGCTCGCGTACTCTCTATACGACAATCACGCCGCCGTCCGCCCCATCTACAACAACGTCCAGCTCTCTGACCACCTCCAAACCGTGACCAGTCCGATCGGTTTACGGTCCACAATCGAATATGGCTCCGCCACGCGGGCCGAGGTATACGAGTCTGGTGTCGATTACAAGACGTACCGTCCTGCAGACGACGATGAGAATGTACGCTGTATCGCCATCCCGGCCTACCTCGTGACACGCGTCCGCGAGGACAACGATGCCAGGGTCAATCCGCTTCCTTACTCTGCCAACTACGAGTACAAGTACCATAACGGTGCTTTTGACGTCAAGAGAAGAAGCTGGTCCAGCTTTGAGAAAGTCTCGCGCACCGAGACCGTGTCTGGCGTGCGTGCTCTCACGACTTACTTCCAGGAGTGGCCTCTCTGCGGGCTTGTCAAGACCCGCGACACGTACGGCAGCTCTCCAATAGCGCTCCAACGACGTATCAAGGAGCTGGAAAAGAGTCACCAGTCAACGTGGGCCGGGGACGAACTGATCCTGCTCAAGTCCGTCTCCAACGACTTCGAGGCGGTTAAGCGTAGTGGCAGACCCGCCTGCTACGTCGTCAGACAGACATTGAGAGCAAGGACTTACTTTGATGATTTGGGCAAAGTGGCGGAGCGCCTCTTGATGACGGAGTTTGGGTATGACGGTGAGTCGAGGGATAGGACGGTAGAGTACTCGTATGAGATCAGCGAGCCCACCAATAATAAGACGCGGCTTGGAGAGCAGTGGAAGTTTAGCCAGTACGCTCCCACCACTCGGTTGGGCGTTCAAGGCCTTACCGCTGCCAGCAAGGTTACCTCCAATGCGGGAAGCAATAACTTCAGCACGTACTCTTCCTCCTCAGATCTCAGCCTGACTCAGTTCGTGTACAATGACCAAGGATTCATCACGACACAGCGATTGTGGTCCTCGGACTCTCAGCAGTTCGTCGAGTCCACCCTCGGATATGATGCTTTTGGCAATTTGCTGGCCGAGACCAGCACTACCGGTCTGTCGACGATAATGACATATGATGGCCTCTACCCCCAGTATGTTGTCGGAACCACGCTCAAGGGGACAGGCGTCGACCTCAAGACGGCTTATGCGTGGGACGCAAGGTACGGCGTGGCGACGGCTCACATGTCGGAGAAGGGCGTCATCCAGACCACCACCGTGGACGAGTGGGGCCGGGAGCGGACCAAGGCGATTACCGCTACCAAGTCCGACACGGACGACTTCAAGTGGGACGGAGGACCGGCCGGGACGAGCGTCAAGAGCCAAGACTTCGGCAAGATACTGGAGACTTCAAAACTCTGTCGCAATCAAGAGACTTCATACGCAACGACCGATATTGACCCGGTGACCTCGAAGCCGGCACCCACAAAGTCCGTGGCCAAGTTCGCCGGTCCGTCTTCGATGCCGGTGTTACCTGCTACCCACTTCGTGGACTGCAAGGGCCGCAACCGCCGCAGCGCGGAGCAGTTGGACGCGGAAAGCAGTGGCGGCGGCGGTGTGGCCTCCAGCAGGTCGTGGGCGTTCTTCGAGTACGACACGGGAAACAATCCCGTCGTGAGGAGCACCTTATACGCGCCCGATCCCTCAGGCTGGAGTACCGCGCCCGACAACTCCCGCTCGACACTCTCCGTGTTCGATGCCCTAGGCAGGGCGGTGCTGCTCGTACGGCCGGCAAGTAACCCCAGCGACGGGTTCACGGCTATAGACGCCGTCTATGGCCGGGGCGGGTCTACTCGCACGACCCACTTCAGCACCGCCGCGCTGATCGGGGAGTTTTCCTCGCCGGTGAGTACCAGGTCCATCATTGAGACGGATTATCAGGAGTTTGCCAGCGTGGATGGCAAGGACAAGATCGTTCTGTCACGGAACGGCAGCGGCCAGGTCAAGACATGGAAGTATGATGGACGGGGCCGGCTCGTCGAGCTCACCGATGCGGGCGGCCGTGTCGAACAGCGCAAGTATAACTCTCTAGGTTGCGTCGTCGAGATCAACGACCCATATCAGAACCCGCTTAAGAGAACAAGGGGTCTGACACGCTCCTACGACGGGAGCGGCCGTCTCGTTAGGGAGGTCAACGTGCTTGGAGAGGCCCTGGAGCGAACGTACGACGCGATGGGAAGAACGGTCCAAATCATCGGCAAAGACCTTAAGGGCGGTGTCATACGGACCACGAGGTTCCGGTTCGACGAGCCGGGCACCGGAAAGGGCTTGCTCGCCGGCGTCACGATCGAGTGCAGTCCAGACACAGTCGATGCGGCCGGGAAGTCGCGGGCGGTGCGGAAGCTCGAGTACGAATACACCTACGACGAAGCGGCGCGTAAAACGGGCCAATCTCTTAAGTTGACTGGTGACGTGCTCTTTTGGGATGGTACCAAATCCGTAGTGCTAAATTCGACATGGACGTACGACAGCCTGGGCCGTATCCTAACCCAGACGCTGCCCGATTCGACGACGGTGAACTCGACCTACTTTGGACTTAGGCTGGCCCAGAAGAAGATGAAGCCCCCTCCTATTGGCGGCGGGCAGAGTGGCTGGGACATGACTGCATCTACGACTGCGTTCAGCGAGTCGGGCACACCTACAGCCTGGACGATCCATGGTTCCGAGTTGGCTCAGGGCGGGTGGCACCATGAGGTTGCGTTTGACAAGCTGGGCCTGCCAACCAGGATGACTTTACTGGAAGGACAGGAGAAGGGTCAAGGCAAGAGGCTGGTCGATCATAACCTGGTATATAACGCGCTCGACCAGGTAAGCAGCCTTGACGAGAGCGTCAGCGGCTCATCCATCGCGTACGACTATATCGATCGGCGGCTGGTCGCGTCACACAGCGCCGAAGGTGTCAACCGCAAGTATTCGTATAGCTTGTCGGGAGATTTGACAGCAAAGGACGGTATGTTATTGAGCTACTCATCGGACGAGGATTTCACCCGAATCGAAGGCTCCCGGGACGGCAAGACGGTCTTCTGGTCCACCTCGGACGCTGCCGGTCGTCTGACGACGCGCAAAAATGGTGACGGCCCCGAGATGAGCTACACCTACGACGAGAATGGCAAGATGAGCTCTGCGACAAGCTCAAAGGGCTCATCAATCATGTTCTCGGATCACGGCCTATTCACCGTCGTCCGACAAGCCCCCGACGGGTCCATCGAGATCAATGCGGGCCCAGAGTACCAGGAGATTCTCAGCAAGGACGGCTCGAAGACCGTCAAAAAGGACTTCAAATTTCCCGATCAAACAGCAGTCACAGTCTGGACCAAAATTATGCCATCCGTGTCTGGATCCCCTCCGATAGAGGACCAAAAATCACGAAAATTCCGAGTGCCTATGACGAACCACAAAGGGAGCATAACGCACGTCTTTGACGGCTCCGACAGGCGTCTGATCAGGCAAATCACTTACGACGACTACGGACAGGCGATCAAGTCAACCGGGAGCAAGACTTCGCGTAGCTCTCGTGAGTTTGAGGGAGCCGTCATGGACGACTTGAGCGAGCTGCTGGACTTTGGCGCGCGCATGTACGACCCGGTTACAGGCCGCTTCACCACCCCGGATTCCATCCTCACCCTGCGGCAGACGCTGTACCCGGACGGCATGAACCGTATGGCTTTCGAGAATAATGATCCAGTCAACCATACGGACCCAACCGGGCATTTTTCGTGGATGTTCTGGGTCGCGATCGTGGTCGGGGTGCTCTTGATCGCGGCGTTTATCGTCCTTACTGTTGTGACGTTGGGCGCGGATCTTCCAATCCTTGCTGCGATCGGGTTAGGCGCGTAAGTAACATCGTTTTCTTGCTGTTCTCTTGCTTGTTTGAGTCTTGACGACTTATACCGTTTTCCCGAACAACGTTGACTTATCAATCTTTACCCTCTAGTGCGTCAGGTTTCCTGTTGGGCGCCGGCATGGCGTCGGTCACGTACGCGTGGAAACATCGCAACGTCACGGACGCGGGGACCTTCTTCAAGGGCTGGGCGGTCGAGGTGGCCATCGGAGGCGCTGTGGGAGCCGTAACGGGCGCCATCACGGGCGGACTGGGCGCGTATTGGAGTGGCGCAGGCTTCATGACCAAGGCGGCCGCGGGTTCCCTCGAGACGGCGGCGGCAGATACGGGGCCGACGGCTGGGAGCGCTGTGTCCGACATTAGCGATGTCGTAGCCCCCGAGGTCGCCGAAGACACCAGCGCCAATGCCAACATACTCGTCGACCAGGAGCAGGAAGCCGCCGGTCTCGCCACGCGCAGGTCTGAACCGCTCGTCGACCCGGACGAGCCGTTGATATCAACGTCGCGCGTTGCGCGGTCCAATACCGGCACCAACTATGGGGCGACGGCAGCATCAGATGGAGCACAGGGAGCGAAGACGACGGCGCTGGCTGAGGCTACCGGCGGCGCGGCACGTCCCAGCCCGAGCGTGCTGGCCATGAAGCAATTCGCACTCCGTCTAGGCTTGAACCCAAGCGCCAACGTCGGTCAGAACTTTGCTACCAACGCCGCTGATAATTGGGCATATGGCACCCACAACGAGGTGACCTCGCTGGACCTGGTGATGGACATCATGACCGGCACCCTCTCGGCTGGTTTGCCAGTCGCCCAGAACACGCAGATGTTCAGGGGGGTTACGACCGCCGTCGGAACCTGGGCGAAAGGTTTCGGCACGCTTGGGCGGGCGGGCTTGGGCGCGGCGGGGGTGGGCATTTTGGCGACTGTGGGTGGCATAGCACAGCTTGTTGACCAGTTTATATATCATGACTAGATAATTACTTCTTATTAAAGTAATGAGAAATCTTTCATTGTTCATGCTTGTACGTACAAAAAGGAAGGGGACTAACCAACTGCTGGC
This sequence comes from Colletotrichum tamarilloi, assembly GCF_030869305.1. Taxonomy (NCBI): domain Eukaryota; kingdom Fungi; phylum Ascomycota; class Sordariomycetes; order Glomerellales; family Glomerellaceae; genus Colletotrichum; species Colletotrichum tamarilloi. The sequence goes on from NW_026849422.1 coordinate 144,897, forward strand.
TTCAAACATGCGCTTATATGAGCATTGGATATAAGTCATCACCTTCTATCGAAAGCTGGCTAAGTACTGGGCAGGATTCACAGATCTACGAGGCATAGTCTCATGATTTACCGAGACAGCTGGAGGTCACGGGATCTTCTCGAAGCCCAGTAATCTGAACTTGGCGTTGTAAGTTAGGCTATCTCAAAACAGAAGATGGAGTAATGAAAGCACTAAGCGACTCAACTGGCCGAGGATGCCGTCTCGACTTTCCAAACTCTTGAAAAGTCTGGAACGCCACTAGATAACGCCAACATATGCAGAAAGACAGGTATAGTTTCATTGCTCAAATGAGCAGCGCTCAAAGAACGTATGACGTGGCAGCGACATCACAAGTGTTGTTAGCAGAGTGGGAAGGGGAGCTTCCGGTCGATGTTGGATCTGGGGTCGGCAATGAAACCCTCGAAAACTTCAATTATTTCTACCATCCCATATCGACAAGCGCGTACTTACCTATCGGATGTGTAAACATGATAGGCCAAAAACCTCTTACCTTGCCCAATACTCTCATAGTGACAGCTTCTTTGATCCGACTGCGTGTTGAGGATGAGGACCCATTGGTCATTCTTTCCACCATCGCCACACGCGATTCTTCGTCTTCATCAGGAGCACCGCCGAATTCAGCGATCCAGCCAACGCTCATACTCCTCATGCTTGGGTGAGGAATCATCTCCCAAGCCGTGTCGTACGGGATAGCAATCTTACAAGGGCCATCTACATCGAATATAGAAAAAAGCTCTTTAGCTCGACGAGTCTCTTCTTCGGAATCTTGTATCGTGGCCATTGATTCCAAAAAAGACACCATCGTTCCGGGCGTGAGCTGTAAGCGAGCACCTCCAGGTCTGGACTTCTTCTCGGCTTCCGTCTGCAGGTGAGAATAACGATGGATATCATCGGCAGCAATGGCATATGTGGCCATTGCTCTATGAAACTGGCGGTGCATGGTGCAACATTTGACTCCATTAATGCCGAACCTCTTAGCCCTTTTGAAGAGTTCGTCATATTCAAGACTGTCATGCTGATGTTCTTGGTTGGCTTCTGCGTTCGATGCAGTGCTTTGTTGGCCGGCAAACTTGTCGTCTCGGGGTTCCGGTACATAGGAGCCTACGAATAGATTGCCATGCATCATTATGCGATCAATGAACCATGTCTGGTAGTACTCTCCGGTTCGGGTTCTATCCAGCGCAATTGTGCGAAACGCGTTGCGCTGTACAGCAGGATGCTCAAAGAGTCCGTTGCTGACCTCGTCAGGCAAAGGCGGAAAGTCGTCGTGAACTGCGTCTACCCGAACAGATTGCCATATGCTATTGGCAACTCCTTGGGCCCTTGGGTCGATTGTGGCTTTGTCGTGCAGGAAACGAAGAATATCGAAGAAGATTTCTCCGAAAAGTACCTGGCGAGACGGGCTGAATTCCAGCCTGTTGGCAAGAAGGCACAGAGATATTTCGGCTGTGCCTGCGTAGTGCTCAATACCGCTCCAGAATGGGGAATCGCTGCCAAGGACTCCTTTTTCAGCCAATTCTCGCTTGATACGCGCCGTCGCATTTGGTAAATGCATCCGCTCAGCTATTGTATCTTGTCGCAGTTTGTATGCACGCAATTCTTCATCCGGCATGCGCACACACTTAGTCTTGATGCAAGATAGGTTGAGCCAGTCTTGAAGCCACCGAACCTTTATCGGAGTCAGGTCAATCGGTTCGAATCCGACGTCCCAGATGTACGCGGATACACCAAGAATACCGGGCCTTCGTTCGCGTAGTATGGTTCTTGGAAGGTCGAATCCACGGATAGTCACCTGGTCCAGGAACTCAAAGTCAACATCGAACGGGTGCGCCCAGCCTGGTCGGACGCTTTGTAGAAGGCACAATCCTGGGTCCTCGCTGGCGTCTTTCGCTATGGTATCCGAGTATGCCTCCGGAACCAAAAGGGAGAAATCGTTGTTCATGAGTGACAGGGTTAGAAGCGCTGCACGAAGCGAGAGGCGGTCTCTAGCAACGGCTTCTGGGTCCAGGCGGTGTTCATAGCCACACATATTCGCCATGATAGCTAGGCGGTCCTGGTTGTGGTAACATTCTCGTGTCTTCAGCAATGTCAGGGCACCGGCTGCGTCAACAGTGGGTCGGATGCCAAACGAAATGGCGCTTCGCGCGCCGAAATTGAAGCTCTTCTTCGGTTTCCAAAATGGAGGGTGCAGATCTTCAGCCTCGGCGACAATTCCCATGGCTACATATAAACTTGCTTTGCGGTGCAAATTCAATTCATCTCCCTCAAGTGAATGTTGTTGTAGGAATGTCTTTGCAGCCCGAACGATGTCGCGAAACTCGTGTACCATGATGCAAACAACTTCGGATGGGAGACCGCGTCTTTGGTTCTCGCTCTCAAGTGAATGAGTCGGCAGACCACTCCTTTTGTTGGGAATTCGAGGCTTCGTTCGTTCAGGTAGTCCACTACCACGTCTGAACACAAGACTGAGGTTGTCACCAGCGCTGATAGCTTCTTGGACCACCCACGCACGGGTATACCATCGATCGCTCTTGACTTTTTGAAGAAATGATATGACTATCTCCAGGTCTTGATCATTCGTAATTAAGCGACTGGTACCTGAATTTCTGGTCTTCGAAATCAAACCCCGGATCTTTTCCAGCTGTTGCCAGTTTGACATGGCGACGTCAAGCAGACCCCCGGTAACAAAAGCTCTATTGTAGATGATATCCATCGCTTGAATTCCAAATTGTTTATCTTCCTTAGAGGGTGACTCGGTATCTTGTGGGGGCTGAGGAAGGCATTCTTGATCGATCCAGATCATACGTAGACCAAAGCTGTTGGCGACGTCAACAGCACGGTCAAGAATATCGTCCAGGGCTCTGTTTTCTCGGACGACACCATCTAGGTCGCGGACTTTGTATGTTCTGGGTATGTCGGTTATATTCCCGTTGTTGTCCTTTTGTTGAGGAGGCCAGCAATACGAAATGGCCAGATAGTGCGCGCAGATGTTGTTTGCCGAAGGTATGCCGTCCTCAAAAAGCTCTGGGAACTCATCTCTCGGTCTGTAGAGACGGAAATGGCGTGTCTTTCTGTCGTGTGGAAATTCGGGGCAGTGAGCGCAGATGATGCATTCAAAATCGTCCGGAGGGGGCTCATCCACGTTCGTCGACGAGCGGGCATATCTGGGTTCCACGTTCCCGCAAAACTGCAGACGTGCCCCTGACGGCGAATCCTCGAATTCCCAGTCGTCATTTTCAATCGCCTTTCCCTTCCTTCTCTTCTCATCCCGAACAGCTCTTTCTTCGCAGACCTCTGTGGGCTGTTTCAAAATCTTCTCACGCACTTTGTCCAGTTGCTCGATCGTGGAAGGCGCTGCCTGGTCTCTTTTCCCGTCGACCAACTCCCCTTCTTCGTCAACTACGAGAAACTTGCAATCTTTGACAGCCCAGAGCTCAGCCTCGCGACGTTCGATTCGATATTGGCCGAGAGTGGCCAGCCCCGCCATCATCAGACGGTCGTGAGCCGCGAAAGGCGCTCTGGAGTCAAGATCGTTCTCCATTGTAATCCTTGTTGGAATGAGACGAGTGAGACGGCGTGGATTGGCAGTTGTGTAGGTCAGATTTTACCAAGTAAGACCAGAGAATCATATCTGTCTGCTTATGCCCTCAACACCTATGCCAAACCTGCTTCGCATGCGGACCAACCCCCCGCATGTTGGATCAGGTCGCCGGGAAGTACCCTTCAATATACGGTTCAATATACGCGGTAGTTCCCGATGTGTGTGGCCAATGAAATCTCATAGATGGGTGCGTAGCAGGCCACCTGGCCAGGCATCTGTTTGCCTCGAGGATCAACAACATTCGCCCGCGAGTAGAACAACGCCACGCAAGAACATGCGCCGCCATTATGCAGAGGTGGAGCTCTCTATTATTTCGCAGGGCACGAGGCTTGGCTATGAAGAGGACGTTTGGACTCTGTTGCGCGGCTGCGCCTCGACTGCCGCATGACCCAATGTGAGGCTGAGAAACCGGATTTCGTCGCCAGGGTTCGGCCCGCGGACAAGCACTAGATGACACCCAGTCTTCGAAGATTCTTTCTTCATATCGTCCACAATCTTTCCATTTTCTGATGTGTGGAGTAAAAATTCCTGACCCATAGAGAAAGAGGCAGAGGTCGCGGGATCTCGTTCAAACTCATTCAACTCGAGTATTACCCTGCCATGTATGAAACGTGAGATGTGATGTTATTTCCATTCCACAGCTTTCGCACGCCTACAGATAAGAAGCAAAGTCTCTGCCGCCCAACGGAAATCTTCCAACGTGAGGTACACTTGGCCGCTGATCCGGCACCAAAAGCCACCGGCATAAAACTTAATGGGAATGTACGTCTCATACTCTGCCGGCATCATCTCTTGCATCCATTTCGCTATCCCCCGTCCAGCCGACGTGTCGACGTTGAGGTCCGCCAAAGTCAAGGGGAGGCGAACATTGACGAAACAGCACTGCCGGAACGAAGCGAATGATGCGCCGAGGACCTCTGTGCCGAGGATCTCTGTCATCAAATCGCCTCCTTGACGAGCAATATGCTCACAGTATTCCCGAATATTCGTTTCGCCACCGCAGACTCGGGCCCTGAATTCGAGTGCTGCGGGTATGCAACAATATGGCGTGTTGTCTGTTGTAGAAATCTTGTCAAACAACTTTGAAAAGTAGTCTCGTGCATTCATCTTAATGCGATTCTCCTCGATTTCGTAGCCCCATGATGTGGGCACCGTTGAAGAGAACATGGCTTGGTTCCGGAATGGTACGTAGAGGACGGCGCATCCCCTCGGGACCATCAACCATCTAGACCGGAGATAAGCGTCAAGATTCCATTAAATATACTACGAGAGGAGTTGACTCACTTGTAGCAGTTGCTGATGAAAAAGTCAGGTCTAACATCAACACCAACATGAGTCAAATCAATGTGGCCGACGCCATGGGCGCCGTCCACCAAGCTCAAGATCTCAAGATCCTTGCAAATTTGCACTAATCTCTCAAATGGAAACCTGACCCCAGGGCTTGTGAGAACCGTATCAAACATCGCAAGCATCGGGGTCTTTCCCTTCATTCTGACTTCCTCCACCGCACATCGAAATCGCCGTATGATTTCGTCATCGTCGATGGGGTACGCAATCTCAATCGCGTGCGACGAGAGTGGTCGATCTTCCGAAAGTGACTGAATAGTCTTGTAGCAAGCACCATATATCGTATTGAAGTAAACGATTACATCGCCGGCCTGAAACTTCAAGTTCCGGAGCACGGTGTTAACCCCCGTCGTGGCGTTCTGAACAAAAACGACTTCGCCGGGGTCCGCTCCAAGTAGTGGCGCAATTGCGATTTTGCTTTCGCAGAGGAGCTTAGGGTAGGTATATCGCATGAACGTGTCTGGCCTCGCCTCGCTCTCTTCCTGTAGTCGCCTTTGGTATTCCCGGACTTCTTTTGGGAAAGTCCCGAATGAGCCGTGATTGAGAGGATGATAATCCTCAGCAAAAGAGAAGCATTGCTTTCGAATGTCAGTTCCAAAGGCTATTGTAGGCGCCGATGATACCGTGTCGCCATGAGAACCCATCTTGATAAGCAGTCAACTTGAATAAAGACAAAGTTACGATGTTGAGCCTACGATCAGGGTTATGTTCAACTCAAGTTGGGGGGTTTTGAGGATGACGAGAGTTGGTTGGAACTGAGGACAAAGACGCTGTTCAGGGACCCTTGCAAGCATCACGTGTTTATCTGCATGTTGTAGCTGATAACGATGAGTGACTATTTGCCTTTTGGCTCTGTCTTGCGTCCTTTGTGTGTCAAGATCAAGTCCTGGGGGTATGGCCCGTCTGCTGCTGCTCTCTAGTTTGGAGGCGCGAAGGCAATCTTTCTTTGAGTCTTCAGATTTCATTCATATGTCCTACCCGGCGGATGGTCTTGACAACTCTGATAAGCGAAACAACATGTCTACCCCCATAAACACAACTCATCAAGAAACATCTCTCATTTCTCAACCAAATCCTATTCCTTGAAAGCCAAGGTGGCATATCTCATGACTTTTGTATAGCAAGCAACTGATACCTAGTAAACACGACCTTCCACTCTCCTCAGCACTCCCCTCACGCAACAACCTCATCAAAGCTCTTCCCCACCAACTTGACAAACACATCCTTATACTTCTCCGCCGTAGCCTTGCACACATCCTCCGGCAGCGCAACGCCCTCCTTACCCTTAAGCCCCTGCTCAATCAGCCAGTTGCGGATAAACTGCTTATCAAAGCTCTCCTGGTCGCGGCCGACGGCGTACCCGGCAGCAGGCCAGTACCGACTGCTGTCGGGCGTGAGCACCTCGTCCACGAGCACGACCTCGTCCGTGTCCGGGTCGACGCCGAACTCGAACTTGGTGTCGGCGAGGATGATGCCGCGCTCGGCGGCGTAGTCGCGCGCCGCGGCGTAGAGCTGGAGGGCGAGCTCCTCGACGCGGTTGGCGTACTTGGCTCCGACGAGCTTGACGGCCTCGTCCGGGTGGATGTTCTCGTCGTGCTCGCCCTGTTCTGCCTTTGTGGAGGGGGTGTAGAGGGGCGTGGCGAAGGCTTGGGATTGTTGCATGCCGGCGGGGACGGGGATGCCGTGGACGGTGCCCTTTGACTTGTATTCATTCCAGGCGGAGCCGGTGAGGTAGCCGCGGACTTGTTGGGGTTACAGTCAGTAGTTACAACCACGAGAAGGTTTAGTATGAGAAGCATGGGGTTGAGACATACCGATGGCCTCGAGGGGAATGACCTTGAGGCGGCGGACCTGCATGGCGCGGTTCTTGATGAGAGCGGCGTCGGCGGCGGGCAGGCCGGCCGGGGGGTCGAGGGTGATGAAGTGGGTCTTGAGGCCTGGGACTCGGTCGGTGAGAACCTTGAACCAGTGGGCCTATGTGCCGTTGAGCAGTCGCATTAGTAAAGATGACTTCTCACATGATCTAATATTCGAGGATATAGAATGAGAAGGGGTTGTGAAGAGTGAGAGGATTTGAGTGAGTGAGTGGGTGAGTGAGTGAGTGGTGCGGAATGAGAGAATGAGCCTTACAGAGGCGTGGGTGAGGATGGCGCCCTTGTCAGGGATGCCGTTCTTCATGACGACATCAAAAGCCGAGACGCGGTCGGAGGCGACGAAGAGGAGCGTCTTGTCGTCGACCTCGAAGACATCGCGAACCTTGCCCTGGCCGATCTTCTTGAGGCCGGTGAGGTCGACGGATGTGACGCTAGCAGTCGCCATTGTGTGAGAGCCGTGTGAATGAGGTGAGTGAATGTGGGGTGGAGGGGTTGAAATTGTCGGCTTTGGAGGGGTTCAATGGAGGGGCAGTCGAGTTGTTATAGCGCGACAAGGGACGGAGAGGTCAACCAAAGTCGGGAGATGTGAGCAACGTGAGGTAGAGCCTTGCAGACAGTAATCTGGCGCACCTTGGTGAATAGAATACGGAGGACGAGTCAAGTTTTCGAAGCCGAGTTCGGGATGAGGTTGGGAGACGTTCAAAAGGTTGACCGTCCGCTCGGCACGGGTGACGAAAAACCGGCGTGAAAAAAATTTCCCCTTCGGGTGCAGCCGCTCCACCGGTTCCCCTCCTCCATTGATGGGTTCGAACTTTAAGCAGTGACATTCCGCAGTTTGAGACGACAGTCTGAATTGCGATTGACTGAATACATCAGGTCAATTATTGATTCAATTGAGATACTTCTCTCTCTCAAACAATATACAGACCGAATGAAGATGCAGTGAATGCAATATAGGCCACGCTTTGGAGGCATGCCAGACGCGAGGAAGAGCGTCTGTACCTTGACGTCAAATTACATTATCATTTAAAAGTATGAGTAAGTATATGCATATGAGAATTAACCCGCCATCAGCGCCGCGCCAACGACAGCAAAGACAGACATGAGCACCATTACCAAAAAGCCGTCCGTTTCCGAGGCCACCAGCCCAGGATGTGACGCGGCATTCGGTGACTCGCTCGACGACGGCGTCGAAGCGCCTGCCGACGCTACCGACGTATCCATCCCAGCAGCCGCCGTCCTCGTCATCGTCCCCGTCCCGGCTCTCGTCGACGTCGGCGCCGGCGTACTAGCTTGGCTTGCCACACCCGTGGCCGTCGGCAAGGCAGTCTCGCCCGCCCGGAGCTCAATCACATTGGTCCGGGTCGCGTTGAGGTTCGACTGGGCGATGCCGACCTGGTGGTTCGCCTCATCGTAGACGACATACGCGCTGCGTAGGAACGTGTCGCCCAGCAGCGCAAACTCTGTGCTGTTGACGTCGAACGTGGCGCTGTTTTGTATGCCAAACATGCAGGGCTTGTCGAAGGGGGTGAGACCCTTGAGCTGGTCCATGATGGGGTCAAGGTTATCCAGGACCATCTCCTCCATCGGGACGCGAATCTTGACGCCGGCGAAAGCAAAGTCGAAAAAGATTCCCTCGCCTTGGGGGCCTCGCCACTTGCAATCGATAAAGCCGTACCCGGCGTCGACGACGTCGTATTTGACCCAGATGGCCTTTGCCATTTGCTCTGGGAGAAGACATATCGTCGACCCAGAGTCGAGGACGGTCGCGGCGTTGAAGTTGTCCCCGGCTATGTTGACCGTCTTGCCGTCTGGTGTTTCGATTTCGACGCCGGTCATGGATATGCTGTAGCTTGTCATGTTACCCGAATGGTGGTCGTTGACGAGCGGGAGCGTGGTGAGCGAGCCGATGTATTTCTCCGTGTCAATGCCGCCGAACAGTAATGTTCCCTCAGACGACGAAAGATCATTCTACCCGTCACTGTCAGTGGACATGCTGGAGGATTGAAAACTGTAGAGCGCCTCCCTTACCAGCCATATACTGAAGGCTTTCCTGCCTATGACACCTTGCGTAACCATGTTGTCGAGAATGGTAGGATACTTGCGCTTCGTCGCCACAGTCTGTGAGAACCCCAGACCAATCAACCCCGTGCCCTTGACCGTCTGAATCGCCAGACCAAGCTGCTGGTCCTTGACTGTCTTCCCATTGATGCTGACGACATCCGAGATGTAGTCTCCCTTGATGTTCTTGCCGTCAAGGTACGTGATATCAAACCCGTTCTGACCGACGACCTTGTACGTCGAGCTCGCCGTCGAGTTGTATGTCTCGGTACACCCCGTCTCGTACTGACGCTGCAGCTTCGTGCTCGTGCAGAGGTCGGCCTGCTTGTCGACGATCCACGTGTCGCTGCTGCCCGTGTCGACGTGCAGCAGCGCCTTCTGTCCCGGGGTGCCGATCTCGACTTCTGAGTAGTACCCGCCGCCCGTGATGTTGTTGAGCGCCGCGAGGGTGAGGGTGTCGCGGCGGGTGATTTGAACCAGGTCTACGGGGAGCTGGATCTTGTGGAAGTTGGCTGAGATGACCTTTTGCGAGACGGCTTCCGACGCCAGGGCCGCGAGGGCCAAGGTCGTCGTGGATAGCTTCATCCCTGTGGACTGGGGAGGGGGGGCCCAAAGCATCGACTCCCTCGAGAAACGGACGCCCGTGGTTGGAGATCGAGTCCCTGTTGTTTACGTCTGCTCCACCCCCGCAGACTGCTTCTTATGCGGAGAAGCTTATCCTAGCAGACGTCTGGACGGGTATTCGAGAAACCGGGGACATGAACCGGTAAGCAACACAAGGCTGTTGAGACTACAGGAAAAAGAAGAAAGCAGAGTATCGCCGGCCGGAGCTGTCAGATGCCAAACGGCGACGGGATCGCACGTCCGTTTCTGTCAATGGGACAACAGCGGGAGCTCTCCTCTAGTACAGCCGCAGAAATGGGGAAGAAAGGCAAGACTCTTTGGAGCCACGCCCAGCAGGGCTACCTATCTGGGGCCGTTGGAGCTAGCCTGACTGCATAATACCGGTAGGCAGACCTCGCGCCACCTTGAGAGCTCGTTGTTTTTACGAGATTTGGAGATTTGGGGTTTGATAGTCTGGTCGCGCCAGCCCCGAGATGGTTAGAGAGGCACAGCAGAACACCCCAGACGGGCAGAACGGGTTCCTCGGCTCTGTGCTTGGCGGCAAGGGAAATGGGGCCACGGAGGGTCATTGGGTGTGAATATCATGATGGACGCCTGGTGGAATGCCATATCCGTACATTCAGGGGCTTTGTTATTTCTTGACGCATTCTTGGTGTGGGTTGCTTTGCTTAGTGTATGACGCGGGGAGCATGCCAAAATGAGTGTGTATGGCAAATGAGAAGATGGGAAAATGGGTGAGAGATTATTTGGTGTGGGAAAGTTGAAGGATCAAAGACAAACAGAGACAAGTCGCGGGCCGAATTGACGTCTTGGCGTGTCCGGGGTGCTTAGTCACTGGCGATTTGTATGAGGTGAACATCCTTTGAAGGATGTTTGATCCCTTGCTTCTAGAATTATGGTTCCACAGAATGCTTCATTTCTTGGTATTATGTCTTTGCTGCGTTGGCTTTGCATGGTGAATAAACCTGTCAACTGAAGGGGAAATGGTAACCGGCAAAGAGGTGAGAAGTTGAATGATATTGATGCCGGTGGGTAAAGGCCCAGATTAATACCATTCTTCATCACCGCCATGCCGGGAATCGTATCAAGTCGTGATTGTCATTTTGGACGGCTTTCGGCCATCTCTCCAAAGCACTCCAAAGTGACTGGACTACATTGCCTCCCTGTCGCAGTGTCGAGACACAGCCCAGGTATTCTGGCTGGGCATCGCAATATCTGAAGCCTTTTTGACCCCGGAAACGCCTTGTCCTCGCTATCGCCTTATTACAAATCTCAAATCTTGAATCGAAGCCAAAGCCATCTCACGTGGCTATGGGCGGGCTCAGAGTCCCATCCGGCAAAACACGCTGCACGGTATTGTGCTCCGCCTCCTTCCTCAGCTTCCGTTCCGCCGCCGCCTCCTTGATGCGGCGCTCCGCATCCAGCCTCGTGTTCGCGTCCACAGCCAGGAGCTTCATCTGGTACTTCACATCTCTAGTATGAATCGAGTACCATCCTTGATGAGGCTTGCAGCGCTTCTTGTCGCAAATATTCTTGTCCTCGCCGCTCAGCCGGCTGCCGACGTCGAGGTTGCCCGCCTTGTAGATCTCCTGGGCCTCGTCCGACTTGAGCCAGTTGGCAAAGGGGCCCACGACGCCAACCTGGTCGAGGCGGTAGTCGTAGCCGCATGCCGCGTCTTCGAATTGCTTGGAGGCGATGAGGGCCTTTCGCCGGTCGTTGGACCACTCGAGGATCTGGAGCATCTTTTGGCAGAGGAGGACCTCTTCGCCCAGCTTCTTTCGCTCCGCGGCTGACACTGTAAGAATCTCCTTCTCCTCCTCGGTGAGATACGCTGGTATAAGATTCTTAGTCTTAGATTCAGGGCTTTCAGCTGCATGAAGTAGTTAGTCTAATTGTGCAATCCAGTTGAGCCGTTGAACTGATTTGCGTACCTTCGTTATGCTTTGGAGCAAACGGCTTGGTTCGGACCTTCCATCTGCCATCATCCGAGTCGACACCGGCAAGCGTGCTAGCCAACAGACCCATGGCCTCCTCCTGAGTAAGTCCGTCCTGCGTACCGTTCTTGGATGAGTGCTTCTTCGGCAGGGCCGCGATGCTCTTCTCCCAAAACATGTGCGCATGCTCATCGCTGCAGAAGACGCTGCTGTTCTCTGGCCCATCATAGAGACGCGCGGCCTTTATGCAGTTCCTGTACGAGCACGTCTTCTTGAAGAGGCTGACGTTCTGGTCGCCGTCTGCGCAGTTAGGGCAGACGAAACGCTCAATGAGGTTCTCGCCAACCTCCTTGCTCATGCCGATGCACTCGCCGTGGAACCAGTCGTCGCACATGTCGCAAGAGATCATGAACCGGTGATCGTCTGGACCGCGGCAGATGCAATACGGTCCGTTGTCTGATTCTTCATCGGAACCTCCTGCCAAGTCATCTTGTAGATTAGCGGATGATGTCGTGGACGCTGCGTCAGTCTGCTTCTTGGGCTTGCTTGATTTCGATGGGCCACCCTTGGGTCTTTTCGGCACCTTCTTGACCGCAGCGGTTCCCTTCTTCTTCGGTCCCATCTTTTGAGATTCTGAGGGCTTCTCGGTGCTTTCTAGAATGGTGGAAGGAGAGAAAGCCTCTCTAGTTGGAGGTGGGAGAGAAGAATCGGGTTGTGATGACGGCGCCGTAATGAAATCCGTTTGCTCCTCTTCTGTGTTCTGAAGTGCCGTTTGAGATGTGGTGGGAACTTGGCTGGGCGCGTCTGCCATCTCGAGATCCTCATCCTCGCCGCCTTTGATCTTTGGCTCCACGTCTGAATCCATGGCTTCCAGCATATATCTTTACAGCAGTGACGACCTGAAAGTGGAACACAGATATCGAGATTACAGTGTGAGAACAAAGAGCGAGCTTTAGTGAAAAGAAAAAGGAAAGTCAATTTCGTTTGTTACGTGATGCACGGCGCTGAGGTTCACTAGAGTGAAGTTACAGAATGAGAGTGAGTGAGAGTGGAAGGTCCAGCATTAAGAAAAGACCCACGGCTATCTCGGTGAGATCGGCTGGCTCTCGGTCTGTTTCGGTGAACAGAACAATAGGGAAGGAATACCGCATCAATGGTTCTTCCGACCCACAATATTTTGGTAGATGGCCCAAGCTCACCGAGAGCTTTTTGGAGTCTTACGATTTTCGAATGATGAAGGCTCCCAGATTTCCCGGTCGCCCTGCATCATCTCGTTGATTAAATCTTCAATTACCTCAACAATGTCGCAAGTCACTACGAGGCTTCTGTGGAAGTCTCTTTCCTCCACAATTTCGACACAATGCCGACGATGCATCTCCCAATCGACGTTTCCTAAGCAGACCCGGCCGACTACCGCTGCGCCGAGCATGCTTCAGACGAGACCTTCCCCGGCGCAAAGGAGGACGAAGACGTTCAAGACCGTAGAGGAGGCAAAGAGCAGATACAGAGCAGGGGTATGGTCTCTATCTAGAGTACTTGGGTGCCGTTGTCATTGAGAGTGGTCATGCTGACTGGATGTCTGAACCAGCCCTTTTCATGGAAGGCAGGCCTGCTGTTCGTCGGAACCGGTGTTGGTCTGACATGGTACTTTGAGGCCGAGAAGCAGCGCATGGAGCGCAAGCGCATTGCGGAGGCGACTAAGGGCATGGGACGGCCCAAGGTGGGAGGACAGTTCGAGTTGACCGACCAGAACGGCAACAAGTTCACCAGCGAGGATATGAAGGGTCGCTACGCACTGGTTCGTGGAGCCGTACAATATCGCAAGGGAAGAAGAACAAGAAAAAGCTGACAATGTCTGCCACAGGTCTACTTCGGCTTCACGCACTGCCCCGACATCTGCCCCGACGAACTCGACAAGATGGCCCAGATGTACGACCTCGTCGAGAAGCAGCGCCCCGGCTCCGTCCTGCCCCTCTTCATCACCTGCGACCCGGAGCGCGACACTCCCAAGGTGGTCAAGGAGTACCTGTCCGAGTTCCACCCGAAATTCATCGGCCTGACGGGCACCTACGACGAGATCAAGGCCATGTGCAAGCTGTACCGCGTCTATTTCAGCACGCCGCAGCACGTCAAGCCGGGCCAGGACTACTTGGTGGACCACAGCATATACTTTTACCTGATGGACCCCGAGGGCGACTTTGTCGAGGCGCTTGGGCGGCAGCACTCGCCGTCGCAGGCGGCCAAGATTATTCTGGACCATATGAATGATTGGCAGGGAGGGTGGAAGAAGGAGGAGTAGGTTGAGAGGAAGCGAAAAGATTGATGAAAAGTGCGTGGTGTACCAACTTGTGTAATATGTACTATCAACTGTTATATGGATAGACCTTTGAGCCATCATTGCTCCAAGACCACTCAATCACACTGTAATGCCTTGGAATGTTTGCAATCGATGGTACATCAATAAAGCTTTCCTCAATTTAGCCTTGCTTCTCGATGAATGGAGGTCGATGTATCTTTGAGACTGTAGTTATGGCAGTGAGTGCACCGTAATTGCGTTTTAAGGAAACATTTCTTGTACCTAGTACGGAATCATCAAACTCCCTCCTGAGCCTTCGTTGCTTAGATGCTATCTACAGAAATCCAGACTGTTGTCTTTGGCGACTAACACACATGGATCATGAACTATGAGAAGAAACGTATCTATCCAAATTATAGGTCTTTGGTATCAGAATGTAGCTTCCTCACCTAATACTCAGGTGGCCGGTTTCAAGGCGTTGCATTGAATGATGGGCTCAAGACGCACCCCGCAGACCTGAGGTCGACTCAGCCGCTAAAACTAGCGAGCGAGCGGAGAGCATTGGACGGATGGCAGGGGTAGGTTCCCTGCAGGGGAGAGCTCAGTCAGTGTTGACCGTTATCCGTTATCCGTGCCCGCGGGCTCAACCTCGACCACACGGGCAACCTCGACTCATCATCACTCTTACACTCAAACAGCACCCATTTTTCCTTTCACGTTCTGTCATGCGGCATATTTGAATTCCAGATTGATTTTGAAGGGACTTGCATTTTACACATCATGAGACAGGCAGTCAGGACAACGGGCCTCGGTCGGCTCGTTTCGAGGCCACTCACCACTTCACCGACACCTTTCAGGTGCGCGGCTGCCGGTATCGGGCGTCACGAGAGAGAACTTTCCGGGCTGAGGAGGGTTACGCTGCCTTTGACGAGTTTACCGGGCGCCACCAAGACTTTTGGTTCGGAACGGTGGTTCAGTAGCAAGAAGCCGGTTTTCGAGGCGGGCGAAGCCCCGTCGTTTGCATTTGCTTTTGAGTGAGTCAAACCCAACAGCGCAAGAAGGCGTAGCTCATTGGGGGGTCCGATGAGGTCCTGGAAGCCATAACCATCACCCATGTTCCACCAGGAACTGTGTAAGAGACGTGACTAACGAGAGAGGGCAGCATCGATGGCGTTCTGTTGCACGTGGCCAAGCCCATTCCCGGGGCCGCCGAGTCGCTGCAGTATCTCAACGACAACAACATCCCGTTCATCCTCCTGACCAACGGCGGAGGCAAGCCCGAGGCCGTCCGGGTGAAGGACCTGAGCGACAAGCTCGGGGTCAAGCTCTCGGTGGACAACTTTGTCCAGTCGCACACTCCCTTTCAAGAGCTGGTGCAGGGGCCGGAGGGACTGGGAGACAAGACCATCTTCCTGACGGGTGCCGATGCGAGGAAGTGCAGAGAGATTGCCAAGCTGTAAGTCAATCACCTTTGAGAGTTCGCATGCTCTCTAAGCTTCACACCAACTGACAATCCAACAAGGTATGGCTTCAAGAACGTGGTGACGCCTGCAGACATCATCCACGCCCACCCCGAAGTATTCCCCTTTGAACTCCTCAAAAAGTCGGTCTACGCAGACTCCCACGAGACCCTACCGAAACCGATCCACGACGGCACCGTAGCAGACGCGGACGCGCTCAAAATCGACGCAATGTTCGTCTTCAACGACCCGCGCGACTGGGCTCTCGACATCCAAATCATCACCGACCTGCTCTTGTCGCGCAACGGTCTGCTGGGAACGTACTCGCCCAAGAACGGCGACGCGTCGCTGCCGAACGGCGGGTGGCAGCAGGACGGGCAGCCCCCGCTCATCTTTTCGAACGCGGACCTGTTCTGGTCGACGACGTACCACCAGCCGCGGTTCGGGCAGGGGGCATTCCAGGCGGCTGTGGCGGGCGTGTGGAAGGAGGTCACGGCGGGGCAGGCGGAGCTGAAGAGGACTGTGTTTGGGAAGCCGTTTGCGACTACGTATCAGTATGCGGAGCGGGTTCTTGATGCCCATCGAAAGGCGCTGCTTGGTAAGAGTAAGAGTGGTGGTGGTGGTGGAGATGTCGCGCCGTTGAAGACGGTGTACATGGTGGGGGATAACCCGGAGAGCGACATCCGGGGCGCGAATGATTACAGTAACGAGGAGACGGAGTGGGCTTCTGTGCTGGTGAAGACGGGTGTTTGGAGCCAGGAGAGGGGCGCGCCTACGCATAAGCCCAAGATGATTGTGGATGATGTCAAGGCGGCGGTTGAGTGGGCGTTGCAGAGGGAGGGAAGGTCGGCCAAGATCTAGCCATGCGTTGGAGCATGTTGGTACTAGAAGCTTCTCAAGTAGTGTGATGTATTTAGGCAATATAGTCGTAGCTCACCGGTGAATGGCAGAGCGTGTAACTACAAATCCAGCTGGACCGTGTCATACAAGGTGTGGCTGAGCTCAATCGAGAGAGAGAGAGAAAGAGAGAGAGAGAGAGAGAGAGAGAGAGAGAGAGAGAGAGAGAGAGAGAGAGTGTGTGTGTGTGTGTGTGTGTGTGTGTGTGTGTGTGTGTGTGTGCCGTGTATGCTAAAAGTTCGTGTACCAAGGTCTGCACATGTATTGAAGCAGGATTTTGCAATTTAGACGTCTACACGGTCTGTTCCCAGCGATATAACGTCGTGTACATTTAAAGAATGAGATTGGACGGTCAATTGAGGCACATGGCAATTACCGGCATGGTAATTGGAGAAGACCCCAAATACCATTTTCGCCCAAAGCTGTCAATTGATGTCAACTGCTGTCAATTTTGGGGGCGAACTGTTGGTGTGTCGCCATGTACGTCACATGCAAGACGCGCGCGCCATGCCATGGAAAGCAAGGGTCGGGAGCTCCCGACTGGTACAGTAGGGTCCCCCTGACGTCACATTTAGTCTTGTCTTTTCGGGATGGTTGCGTGGTTGCGTGGCATTGCCATGGAACCGGGCTGACAGATACTTAAAGGTGCCAAACTTGACGTTGGTTAAGGTACTCTAAAGTATGTTTCTGTGGCCTCGTGAGATGTCATGTCGGTGACAGAATCCTTCCCGAGTTTTTTTAGCTGGTGGTGAAGTGATGGAGGAGCGAATTGGTGTTAGTGCGACGATAAGAAGAACCCTTGCTCTGGAATTGTGAAGTTACCTGAAGACAAGACAAGGTACCTTGACATGTGAGGTGGGCGGAAGTCGGCGGAATACCAAATTTGTGCGGTTGTCGTCGGGTGCATTTGCGGCACTGCGGGACAATGTACGGTCTAAAGCGCGCTATAAGGAACCTGGGACCAATGATAAGGTACCTACCTTTACGCAGTATATACGCACTACTTACTTTTGTAAAGCGGGCAGGGATGACGGCGATGGGTGCACCTGACCACTTCCAGCTGGAGGTCCACTCACTACCTGGAGCTCTCCCCAGTGGTCCCCATCCCCACGGCTCGGTCAACCAAAGCGACCAACGGCCCATAACTGCAACCTCCTCAGAACCTCGCACCACACGACTAGTTGCCCTTTTGCTGTGGCTGTAATTCGCCTAACAACCGCTCAACGTGTTTTGTTGTGTCTTTCTTTTCTATTCTTTGGCCCTTCATCTGAACACCCTTCTTCTTTGCATCGTCTCCCCGCCCAACTCTGGCCATTCTCGTCTCATCCTTTCGTAAATCTTCCTCTTCCAGAACCACTTCGAGAACCCAACCTAACCCAGCCTGCAGCCAGAGCCCCCGTCACCCCTCACAGTTGGGGTCCATCTTACACTACCAGGTACCTTACCTACCTGGTCTGAGGTGACCCGTGTCGCCTGCGTGCCCCACGATAAACCCCTCCGTGTCTTTTTGCGCCGGGCCCGATAAGAAACCTCTAGCACCCGACTCCGTACTTATCGTGGGATTCCCATTCTCTGAGCCCCTCCCCTCCAGGCTCCCCCATACCCAACCTAAGCTGCAATCGCAAACTGTCACCTCTCACCTCCTCAAAAGAGGATAACCTCGATTTTCTTCACCGACGCACATTGCAAATCCCCTGTCATCTCACGCGAGCAAAATTTCCTCTATCCGTATAGCCGCGAACATAGCACCATTACCCGACTTTGTGCGCGCGCGCGACTCCCTTCTCTCATAAACTCTGTTGCGCCCGCTTCTTCTTCCTCTGTCTTGCCTGCCAAGATGTCATCCTCTTCGTCGCCCCAGATCACTGGACAGCAGCAGCCCCTGCGATCAGCCATGAAGACGGATGAAGAGTGCGCGTCCAACACCGCCAAAGGTCAGTTCAAACAAACGTCTGGCTTCGTCTCATTTTAAACATACCCACGGTCTGCAGGCTCGGCACTCCCATCAAGTGGTATCGTGTCATCTCGACAGTGATGGGAGGATAAGGGATCGCGCACATGTGGCTGGCAGTCGAGCCGCGATAGTAACTCGTTTCAATGCTCATGCTTGTGCCCATGTCTGCGTGCCTGCCCCGCGTCACCCAGAAACACTTTACTGCTCATCGCAGACACGGCTTGATGGACCGGTATCGTTGCTGGGCTTATGACGTGTAAGAAAAGACACACGATGTACTAACCTTCTCACAGTCGTTCAAATCGCTGAGCCAGAGGCTGACGCTGTCGCCCCGCCTCCACCTGCCCCGCCTTCCGATCATCACCACAAGAGACAGTACGCCGCCAACATGGCCAAGAGGTTGACAGGTCGCATGGGCCTCACCAGCTCCTCATCGTCTCGCTCTTCCCCTGTCATGGAGCCGTCGCCTGGCCCGTCTTCCGACGATGCTACCGCTGCTGCTGCTGCTGCTGCTGCCGCAGCCGCAGCTCAAGCCTCTCATCACCACCATCGCCACGGCCACAAGGCCCACTACGAGAGTCAGAAGCTGCTTGCCCAGCTCAACGACTGGTTAGAGCATGAGAAGAAGAAGAAGGCTGCCCGGAAGAGCAAGACATCGCCCCGACGCCGCTCACCGCAGTCAAAGACCAAGAAGGAACAATCTCCTGCGGCAGAGACGGCAGACCCGACAGCCCAGCCCGCTGCTCCTCGCTCACGCTCGGACTCCATCGACTCCGATTCCAGCGACGTTTCCTTCGATAGGCTGCAGAAGATCATCGAGGACAGCATGGCTTCTATGGGAATCAGCTCCGTGCCTCAAATGAGCCCCAAGGTCGGCAGGCGCCCCTCCCTCCGTCACAAGAAGTCCTTGTCGCGTAGCATGCTCCACAGGACGGCAAGCTCCGACACCGATTACATCGGCGAGGATGTCATAGTACCAACCTGCGACGCAATTCTCGACAACTCAAAGACCCTCAGCTACAGTGGTGGTGGCAAGAGTACCGACGACCTGACCCTTGGTGGCCAGGCGGACGAGAAGGAGAAGGCCTGGGAAACGTTCAAGAATGAGATTGTGCGTCTAGCCCATACTCTGAGAATCAAGGGTTGGAGAAGAGTTCCTCTGGACAGTGGCAACAGCGTCATCGTGCAACGTCTCAGCGGAGCCTTGACCAACGCCGTCTACGTCGTCTCTCCTCCCGAAGACCTCGGGGAAGTACCCGGCAAGAAGCCCCCACCAAAGCTCCTCTTGCGCATCTACGGACTCGAAGCCCTCATCGACCGCGAGAACGAACTTAGCGTGCTCCGGCGACTGGCGCGAAAGAAGATTGGCCCGAGACTCCTCGGGTGCTTCACCAACGGCCGCTTCGAGGAGTACTTCAACTCCATCACCCTCACCCCCAACGACCTGCGCGATCCCGATACCTCCAAGCAGATTGCTAAGCGCATGCGGGAGCTCCACTTTGGCATCGACGTCTTGGACAGGGAAAAGGATGAGGGACCTGCCGTGCTCAAGAATTGGGATGCCTGGCTCGGCAACGTCGAGAAGAAGATTTGCGCCCTCGACGAAGGCGTACGCAATGGCAACTGCGTCTTCCGCGACCGCGGGTACGTGTGTGGTGTGGAGTGGAAGCAGTTTAAGGAGCTTTACGACAAGTATCGCGAGTTGGCTCTCAGCGCCTACAAGGGCCACGCCATCCGCGAGCGTCTCGTTTTTGCCCACAACGACGTGAGTGCACTTGCCCCTATCTTTTACCCCCAAATGTCAAAGTCAGTCACCAGCTAACACGCTCTTCCAGACCCAATACGGCAACATCCTCCGCATGCGCCCCGACGACGAAAAGTCCCCCCTCCTGAAGCCAGCAAACGAGCACAAGCAGCTCGTCGTAATCGACTTCGAGTACGCCGCCGCCAACGTCCCAGGCCTCGAGTTCGCAAACCACTTCACAGAATGGTCCTACAACTACCACCACGAATCCCTCCCCTTCCTCTGCAACACGGCAGTCTACCCAACCATCCAGGAACAGCGCCGCTTCCTCAAAGCCTACGTCGAGCACCGGCCCCAATACACCCACGGCGGCGCCTCCACCCCCCGCCTCACCCCCGCCGGCGCCGCAGACGGCAGCAGCGCCGTCGGCACGCCCGCCCTCCTCCCCACCAGCTCCTCCTCCTCCATCGTCGAGTTCATGCTCGACGCCCGCGTCCCGCCCAACCACTGGAAAGAAGAAGAGCGCCGCGCAGAGGAGGCCGTCGAGGCCGAGATCAAGGAGCTCTACGAGGAAACCCGCCTCTGGCGCGGCATCAACAGCGCGCAGTGGGTAGCGTGGGGCGTCATCCAGGCTAAAGTCCCCGGGTTCGAGTCCCAGGAGGAAATCGAGCAGCAGGAGAAGCAGGCGCAGAACGAGGCCGCCGCGGCCGCGGGCGACGCGGACGCCAAGGCTGAGGTGCAGGCTGCTGCGGAGGCCGAGGACGAGGGCGACGAGTACGATTACCTGGGCTACGCGCAGGAGCGAGCGTTCTTCTTCCTGGGCGATTGTGTGCTCATGGGGATCGTGAAGAAGGAGGAGTTGCCCGAGGACGTGCAGTCCCGGCTCAAGATTGTGGATTACTGAAAGTAGTAACCTAGCATTTGACGGAGACTGGCTACTTTTTTTTTTGGGTGCCTTTCTTTTGCACATACACCGTTTACAATGTACCAGATTTCAAAGCTCAAAAAAAGTCTAGTGATGTGAAATGTTTAGTTGTAGTGGAGCATTGTTGTATTCTTGTGTGCCATCTAGAAGTTTCTTGCGCTGCACGTGTTGTGCTAGTAGCTACTCTATGACAGCCTTGCTCCTCCCATCTCTACTTCCTCGCGGTAGTAAACACCACAAGCAGTATCTCCATTGTCCGTTATCACCCAAAAAGCACCTCAACCCATCTTGTTATACCGCTCCCTAGCCCGATCCTGCACCGTATTCACATACTCGGCATAACTGTTCGTCGTCTTGCGCTGCGCGAGCTCCGCCGCGTCGCCCAGGTTCCCGCCCTCGGCGCCGAGGCCGACACCCTCCTGGTACGCGTGCGTGGCAATCACCTCGGTGCGGCCGTCGCCGTTGGCGCCCAAGCCCTGTCCCGTGCTCCAGCCCATCTTGGCCAGCATCCCCGCGCCCTTGGATTTCGGAGGCGCCGGCGGAGGTGTCTTTTCCTTAGATGCCGCCGCCGGGGGATTGGCGGTCTTATCGTCTTTGCGCGCTGGTTTATTACCGCCTTGGACAGGTACCTTTGGTTTCGCGGGTTGGTTAAACACCTCTCTTCGCTCCTTGGCGCGGTCGCGGTACTGCGGTGCTGATTCCTCGTCCGCCGCTGGTGCCGCCGGCTGCTCTTCTGCTTGCTTTGCCATCCTCTTGTCGCGGGCAGCTAGTCGCGGCTTAGCTGCCTTGACCTTCTCCTCATCTGCAGTAGCGTTCTTGTGATTTCTTGACTTTTCATGCGTACTGAGATCATCCAGAGATTTATACTTCATCATGCAGATCAAACAGCAGATCTTTTCGCGGTCCACGTATGATACTGATGCTTCCGGCGTAGATGTCTTGTCTGGAGCCGCAGTTCCCGTCTGAGGCGCGGGTGTCTGAGAGTTCTCAATAGTAGGGGCCCCATTCGGCGATGCTGTCGGAGCAGGGGCTTTCGGAAGGCTTGCCCCAGTCAAAGAAATCTTGATAGGGCCGGTAGAAATTGCGTTCGCGCCAGATAGAGAGATCTTCACAGGGGCGCGCTCTTCCGATTGACCATTTCCACCAACTGCATCGGCGGCTCGCTTGCCCTCGTGTATTTCGACATGCCGTTTCTGCCAAAACGCCATTTGTCCAGCCATCGGTACCGACTTTTTGGTGGAAGAGGCGGGCAGATTCCCGTCCGCCTTGCGTTTCTTGCCCTTCTTCGCCTCGTCGGCAGCATCCCCTTTGCCTCCGTCTCCAGAGGTGCCGCCAGGGGGAACCTCGGTGATCACTCTCTGGCTGGGATAGACGTGGGGCTCCCAGTACTTGACCCGAATAGCCGGGTTGAAGAGCGGGTTGAACGAGACACGCTCGTTAAATCGCGTCACTTCCCTGAGTTCTGGCACGAAGACGCCAAGATGGATGGTCGAAACTGTCACAGGCTTCGAGGCAATCGTGAATTCGCGCATCATCTGAAACTTCTTCATGGCCGCCATCGCATCTTCCACTGTCCAGAACTCGGCGAATCCAAAGCTGAATGACTCGTTCGTCTCTTGATCACGCATCAAGAATGTGCGGTGGAGAGAGCCCGGCCTTGCGCCATAGCCAGATGCATCGCCTGTCGGGGCAGTGGACTTGAGCTTTGGCCCGTCGCCGGAGTTCCTTGCTGCTGCTTGCTTTTGCACGAGCTCTAGTTTTCCAGCTCCCGCCGAGAACACATCTTCGTTGACGGATGGTGCCAAAGGGAAGAAAACCAAGATCTGAGAAGGTGTATCGGATGCATCGCTCTCGCCAGTCAATAGAAATCGGTATTGGGACGGATCTGGCCGAGTCAGTACGGGTCTCGCACTTCCGTAAGAAGGATCGTTGAATGTGCATACCTGTGGGCGGACCGCCGCAGTTCTTGCAACGGCTTCTGGTCGCATAGTTTGAAAAGTCACAGGTCGGACAGCTCCAATTAGCGGCAGTTCCAGCGCGACTTTCCCGCTCAGCGTCATCGCGGTTCCTTGCGTAATGGATGTAAATCAGGGTCATGCCATCCGTGCTATCATCATCCTCCCCGCTAAAGAAATTGATAACAAGCTTAGGGTAGTTTGCTTTAACAAACTCGACCGCCTGCTCGACATTTTCGAACTGCGCGAAAGCGCGACGCTTGCCTGGCGAAGATGTAAGCAAGTGCAGGTGAGAGGGTTGGGGGATAGGTGGCTTACCTCGCCCAGTTGAGGGGATGCGAAGATCGACAGATGGATATTGTGATAGATCGGACTGTTTAATGAGACAATCCCGCACCGTCTCGAGAGATACATCGGATGGTAAACCTTCCAGGATTACAGTATCACTCGGAGTACCAGCTTGTCGAAGAGGCGATGTAGAACGATCGCGACGAGGATGGCGATCTGGGCTGCCACCTGGAGAGGCGGAAAAATGACGAAGATCCTCGTCAGTACCACGTCGGGCATCATCGCGGCGAGTGCTATCGTCGTAGTGAGGGCGAGAGTAGCCCCGGCCATCTCGATCGTAACGACGTGATCCGCGGTCGTCGCCGTCATGTGGGTGAAGTAGCGCAGCGTCTTCATCACGGCGATCCATATAGTCATCCCGACCACCGCCTTGATCTCCCGATCGAGGACGTGGCTCGTGGGCCTCACGCGGCGGTCCATGGTAGTAACGGTCGTAGTCTCTTGCGCGGTATTCTGCAGTCTCACGATCCCAATTCCGGTCCCGATCCCAGTCGCGCTCGCGACGGCGGGATTCCTCCGGGGCGTAGCTGTCGTCGTCGTAGGACAGCTCGAGGTTATTCCTGGGGGGAGACCTAGAAGAGTCTCGTCGTCCCGTGGGCAAGTTAGCAGAAGCTCAAACCAGCCAGATGTACTGCAGATGGTCATGTCCTCCGCAGGCTCAGCTTAGTCTCTTTACCCTGCCGCGTTCGAAAGCCGTCGTTGTCTGAATACTGTTGTTGATCTCGTAGAGGGGATCTTCGTCGCTCGTACGGTCCCCTCTCGCGCGCGCGATGGTTGTCCTCGTACATGATCGCGGATCGCAGGAAGGGGTGTGTCCGATCTTTATGCGCGCTGCTTCGGGCGTGATTTGGGTCGAGTTTTGCTTGGTCCGGAAAGAAGAAGAGGATGGAAGGAAGGAGTAAGGCGCGGTGCTGTCCCCTCGTGAGGCGTACGACAAGACCGTGCCTTTATGCTTCAACCAGGTATTGGTGGAACACAGAGGGCGACGGGCCTCAGTAATGGGCTTGGGCGAAGTCGGGAATGAAGAAGGGATGGTTCAAACAAAGCTCGGGCCGGCAGAAGCTCACCCCCCTGGCAACTTCCATTCGAAGTCGACTTGCGGCTGCCTAGGTAGGTTTCATGGGATTGCACCTTATCTCTTGCTTAGTCAAGCGGGGTCGTCGATAAGGTTGGTATGGACCTGGTCCGCGCTCCTCCATCCTTGTACCTTGTACCTGGGTACTCATCAACTTCGTCCTCCCCACGTTCATCATTGTCATCTTTTGAGGTAATTTCAACCCAAGGTTCTTAAGTAATCAGCATATCGTTGGCAACTGAGAGAGAATTATTGATCATTTCAAGTTTGTTGCATTAGATCTCCAACAGAGAGTTGAGCGGCGTTGACCAAAATCCTTCAACTAAATCCTTCAACTTCAAAAAGCCCATCGTCATCTTGGATACTTACACGGCCTCAACCCCACCATTTCTTTCTGCCATCAACCACGACTCGAAGGAGCAGACACATCTTTCCACCTCTATTGTTCGCAAATCCCATAGGCATGGAGAACCAAGATCAAGGACCGTGGGAGGTCTCCGAGGACTCCTGCTACGTTGCCCTTACCTACCATCTCCTCGACGCTTCAGCCATCATGAACCGAGTCCGCTCACCACAAGCCGGCGCCATCGTCCTCTTCTCTGGCACAACACGCGACACATTCGGCGACAAACCCGTCAAAGAGCTGCAGTACAGCGCCTACACGCCGCTTGCCCTCCGCACCATGATGTCCATCGCCAAGGCCATCGTCGAGAAGCACAGCTTGAAAGGCTTCGCCATGATTCACCGCTTGGGAACAGTCCCCATCGGCGAGGAGAGCATCTTGATTGCGGTGTCGTCACCGCATAGACAGGCTGCGTGGAGGGCTGGTGAGGAGGCGTTGGAGGAGTGCAAGGCCAAGGTCGAGGTATGGAAGCGGGAGGAGTTCCATGGCGAAGAGGGCGTGTGGAGGGCGAATCGAGATGGTATTGCTGGGCAGAAAGAGACTGTTGGGGATCGAAGCCATCTAGAAAGCTCTAGTCCAACTCAAACATGAATTTTTAAACATTTGATGACCATTTTCGTAAGAATGGGCATCACATTTGTGAAAGATGCAGGCTGCTTCCATCCGTGCCAGGGAGTTTACCATCACACGGAATGAGCTGCTCGCAAATCCAGACGTGATATCCTTTTCGCCAGTAGGTAAGTTAACTGATAAGCTGTGTCACTTGATCAAGCATGACGCGTGCCGATTGGAGACTATCACGTCTTGGGCGTTCAAGGGGCTCACCTAGGTCATGGATCATGAGCAGGGAAAGACATTTACGGCGCCCTCATTGAAGTCTCACAGTATAGATTCAACATTTTGGACATATCAGCACTTTTAATATTTGTGACAGAATATAGGCATTTAATTTGCCTCTATCTCGGTATCCAAGCGCGCCAAGTCATCTATGCATCTAGCTTCAGATGATCCAGCATTGTATCGATCTTTCCAAGTAAGATCTGGTAATTGATCGCATCTGAAGCGAACTCGTCTTCGGCCACCTCTCCACCAAGAGTCTTGACTCCCTCTCCATCTTCGCCATTCTCAACAGGCTCAATAGCGGAAGTAACAGGGGCGGTTTCCTGTGGGGTAGCACCATTTTCACAGATCTCCTCATTCAACTGTTCGCTCTGTGCAGCGATGGCCTCTGCCAATTCGGCGTTGATCTCTCCCTCTTCATCCATCATCTCCTCAAGATTAGCGTCCTCAAAACGCAAACGGAAGCGCTCGCCCAGATAATATCGGATATCATCCAACAACTCAATGGTGTCTGTCTCTTCACGGTTCTTGAGTCTCTCTGCACTTTCCTTGATCAGGTCCGCAAACTCGGCCTCGTCAATGTAGTCCTCTAAGCGGTTGGCCAGGTACCGAGCAGCAAACTCTTCCAGGCGCTGGACACGCAGGTCCCACGCCGCGTGGATGACGTCGTAGATGTTAATAGGCTCCATATCCTCTTCCCGGTGATCCTCTCCATCGGGTCTGTGGGTGCGATCAGCCCAGATGTTGCTACTGCCGCTTCCGAGGGTACTAATGGCTTGCGCTGCTTTCGTCTTGAGCTTGTCGAGGAAGAGAATGTCGGCCGTGTAGAGCAAATCCAACGCGAAATCCAGAGGGCAGTCCACCTTCTCAGTGTACAAGAACGTAAGCACAATTTCGAGGACCTCGGGCATACAGTCCACTGTGACGACGTGTAGGTTCTCCGAGTCCTGTGCCTCCCTGAACTCGCTGGAGAACATGGTCTCGAAGTACGGGCTGCGGATGAGCATCGCCTTATGAACGGGGTAGACCACCGACTTTCGAGGCCGTTTCCTGGGTTTATCGCCGTTGGATGCAAGGCCGAGCGGAATGCCGACAGCATGGACAACATTGTCAGGATCCTCCGCATCATTCTCGATCTCGTCGCTTTCCGGCTCGTGTGCGCAAAGGAGGCAATCGGCAAAGATGGAGTTGTCGTGACGCCATTTCACTTCGCCGACCCTCTTCGTCTCCACGATCATTTTGTGGCCCAGGACCTTCTCCCGGTAGAAACGATCAACCTGGGCCTGCGCGCGCTTCACCTCGTCCTCGTACCTTTGGCGCGACAGTCGCCGGTCGTTGCCCGCCAGGATTGCCTCCCATAGTTGCTCGATCTCGAGCTGTTTGCTGAGCTTATCAACACCAGTGAGAACCTCTTCTTCCGTCACGGTACTGCGAGCATTGACCACATCCTTGGGTACTTCTCCTAGGTACAGATAGCGTAGGGCGACTTGGAAAGACTCGAGCGGGTAGGTGGTCGGGAGCTTCCATGTTGCGGTATCGGGTGCGCCATCGAGCTTCTTCCTGAAGTACGGAGTCCGTGCTGCTAGGAGGAACTTGTGCATGTTGAAGGACTGCGCTGCTGCAATGAGGCTGATGTCGGTTGTCCTTGGAACGTTCTTGGAAAGTAGGCTGGTAATGTGTCCGGCCCAAGGTTGGAGCGGGTCTGTAGACTTGGAATAATCATACTCTAGCAGGAGATTTCGTATCCTATCATTGAGGGCGTTGTAAATGCATCGTTCGCCCTGAAACGTGTTCCTTTCGGCCAGTGCACCTTTTAAGTTGATCAGTTAATACGTCTCACTGTACGTCAATATGTATAACCCACCGGACTCAAGAAGTAGTTGTACGAGTTCTAGATGCCCACATAAACTGGCCTTGATGCTTATTGTCAGTGAGACCTCAGCCAAAGGTACGGGGACTGCGTACTCACAACAATCAAGGGTGTGTAATCAAAACGATCTTTGCCATTGATATTCACGCCAGCCGAGATCAGCTCCTGACACGTCTTCAGGTCGCCTCTTCTGCAAGCCAGCAGGAAAGCCTCGAACTCTGCCGTCTGATCCAAGGGGTTGTCCTCTCTAAGTACGCCATTTGCGATCAACTCATGCTCTTCTTTAAGCTGTACTTCTAATTCATCTTTTCGGAGAACCATGATGACGAACTCAACGAACAGGACGGATCTCTATAGCCTGAAAAGTCTAAGCAAATGGTTATATGAAAGAAATGCATCAAATAAGAGACAAGTTCAAGTTCGCCTCCACATCTGGGACATTGAAGATCTCAGTGAGAATGAAGTCCGATAACTCCATGAGGTCGCCTCTGCACGGGCCACTTTGGACCTTCCTTACGTGATGGCTTCCAGTACATCATCAGTGCCCCACCATTGAACCCCTCCAGAGCTAAAGTTCTAACTTATCGATAAGAGATACGCGAAATTGACCCACTTTGAGAGATGGAGCTGGATTATCTCAGCTCCGTCACTAGCGTCGTTGCCATGGCATCGGCCCCCAGTTGTTTACCCGAGCTCGATCTTGTTAGTCCCATGCAACCAAGTTCACAGCTTTGACTTGCAGTGCACCTTTCCCGGTCAACCACCACCAACAGCTCGGATACTAACATAGCAGGTTCGCGACCGTCGCTTTTCTTTGCCTCTCAACTTCTATGGATACATACAAAGATTCACTTTAATCAAATTCATTGCGTGTTGCATCCAAGATGTCTTTGGAGGCGGATAAGTATGAGGTGCTGGAGAAAATCGGTAGGCACTACCATTCACGAGCTGTTCACGTTGCAACCGACCAAAGAGCTCTTCACTAATCAAACAATCCAACAGGCCATGGTTCCTTTGGAATCATCCGAAAGGTTCGAAGAAAGGCCGATAACCTCGTCATGTGTCGGAAGGAAATCAGCTACCTCAAGATGTCGCAAAAGGAGCGAGAGCAGCTCCACGCCGAATTCCACATCCTCTCAACCCTCCGCCATCAAAATATCGTCGGCTACTACCATCGCGAACACCTCAAATCAACCCAAGACCTTCACCTCTACATGGAGTACTGTGGTAATGGCGATCTCGGTCGCGTTATCAGAGATTTGGCTGTCAAGGGTCAGCGCGCACAGGAGTCATTCGTGTGGAGCATTTTCTCGCAGCTGGTTACTGCGCTCTACAGATGCCATTATGGCATCGACCCTCCCGAGGTTGGCAGCAATGTGCTGGGCCTCTTCAGCACAGCTTCCAAGCCTAAGACGCCCCCGGGAACCATGACCATTTTGCATCGCGATCTCAAGCCGGAGAATGGTATGTTTCATCGCCCTATCAATCGATGTGACATGTGCTAATTGAGAACAGTATTCCTTGGAGAGGACAACTCCGTCAAGCTTGGTGACTTTGGCCTGTCCAAGATGATTCAGTCCCATGACTTCGCCTCCACCTATGTCGGCACACCATTTTACATGTCGCCCGAAATCTGCGCCGCTGAGAAGTACACACTCAAGTCGGACATCTGGTCTTTGGGTTGCATCATCTACGAGCTCTGCACGCGCGAGCCCCCATTCAACGCCAAATCGCATTTCCAGCTTGTTCAGAAGATTAAGGAGGGCAAAGTCTCGCCTCTTCCCAGCTGCTATTCCAGCGAGCTTATGGGCACTATCAAGGACTGCTTGAGAGTCAACCCCGACCACCGCCCGGACACTGCGCAACTACTCAATCTCCCTGTTGTGCGATTGATGAGAAAGGAGAGAGAAGTTGTTGAGCTCAACAAGGTCGTTCAGAAGAAGGAGGATTCATTGGCTCGCCGCGAGAAGGAATTGAAAGAGAGAACAGCCGCCTTCGAGGCTGACAAGGCCTCCGTCAGACAAGAGGTCGACAGCTCGCTGCGAAGAGAGTGGGAGGTTAAGGCGCGTCTCGAGATCGATCGGCAAATCAACTCAGAAATTGAGGCCCTCCGAAAGCGATTCGAGAGCGAGGTTCAGTCTCGTGTCGAAGCCGAATTGCAGAAGAAGACGATTAACTTGGCTGCCGAGCCCATGCACGCGTTGGACCTCGCAACGTCGCAAACAAAGTCAGACTACCCGAGATCTTCCGTTGGTAACGGTAGCGGAGACGACGAGCTCTCATCGTGTACCGATCTCACCGATATCTCTTCAGACAGTCCTTTCACGAGCAGGAAGGCTACTCGCACCCCCTACAGCAGAGCCCAAACCATGTTCGTCGGCGGTCAAGGCACCCCTATGGATATCGAGATGGCATCCCCCTCACCTATCGCTATTGCTTCACTTTCATTATCACCTAGACGACATGCTGGAACTCAGGTGCCCAAGCTTAACAGCGGAAACCTATTCTCTGGCAACGCCGCTTCTTCTGGCGACCCGATGTGGGACGTCCCTCGTGACACCATCAGCATCGACTCCGACGACGAGGACATTGTTCCCTCCCCAACACGCAACATCAAGTCGAAACACAACCCTTTCACGTCCAAGAACCGTCCGGTCTTGATGTCTCAAAAGACTGCTCCCATTACTCGAGTCAAGCCTCAAGGATCGGCAACTGGTTTGAACCAGAACAAGACGCTGCCCTCGCTGCCCAACATGGCCTCGAACCCTGACCTCAGCCGCGGTCTCCGCGAGCGCTGTCAGTCGCCTAACCGCCGATTGAGTAAGATTCCTTCGGCAGCGAACCTGTCGGCTGCAAACGGCAGCGAATCTCCCGGCGGTCTTTCCCGCAAGAACTCTACCAAGAAGGATCAGGAGCCCCTCGGTAAGGTTGCGGCTAAGAACAACATCAAGGGCAGAACGCTGGTCGAACTCCAGCAGGCCAGAGCAGGAGGTCGTCCTCTTTCCGCTGTGATGTCTGGTGGCGAGAACATGAGCCCTAAGAGGGCATTCAAGGATCGTATCGCGGACCGCCGGGCTAGTGGCGGCGAGCCTGCCGCGGTATGGGATCCCGAGCGGGACGAGATGCCCAGTCCGTTCCTGATCAGACGTAAGCCCATGGCCAGAGTCTAAGATCATTTCTTTTCAATTGGCATACAAGAGCGTTGGGTGGCGAAGATACCATAGCATGCACACGGGTCATTCATTGGTTGTTATTGTCGTTGCTCATTTATCACTCTCTTTTGTTCTGGCGGCACCGAAAAAAGTTGAAGGATATCTTCCGATGGAGGTAATTGTGGGTGTCTATACACAGCAATCCTGAGTCCCGGTGATGATCAGACGGGACTCTTGACTTTCACACTTATGAAGATGGATTTTGGAGGTGTTGGATTGGAACGGTACGGTGTTGCCGGACTCGGCTGGGGTTTCATTTTCGATGCAGACGTTGCCACGGCGTTTGGTAGATTGCTTTATTGGTTACCTGTACATGTTGCATAAGGGCTTTGCAGGTGTAGTTTCATCACGGACGAGACAAATATTCATCTTTTCACATACTATGTTTTGATCTTCTCGTACAATGACGTTGTGAACTATAGAATGACTGATCTCGTTGTATTGGATACCGCATGCATATGATGTTACCCGCGCGTCAATAGTTGCCAACATGAATGGCACGTTGACGAATAACTTACTATAACCGTATGTGGTCCCCGTGGCATTCAAGCATGCTGTTCTGGTTTAGTCTCGTTTCACACAGGAAGAAGTTCAAGACATCTGGGGTTGACCAGAGCGGCGTGGCCAGAACGGCCAGCCGTGTCATATTTCGCGCAAGACAATTCACATTCCAGATCGCTTCGAGATTCTACCTTTACGCCATGTTGTCTCCTTTGACTCGTAATCGATGATATGCCGATGATATGCCGCCGCGTAGATTCTCTAAGCGAGACCGAGAGCCCGAGACAACAAACGGCGGAATAGCAAGAAATATTGAACAATGTTTGCTTTTCGACGTTCGTTGTAAGCCTTTGGTAAGCATGCCGTCTCTGAGAGCCTGAGACCTCCCCTCCCCCCTCCCCTGGATAATAGCGCAGAGTTTATTGCAACTCACTTGATAACGAAGAACCCGTCCTACAAAACCGGCCGTTATGATGATCTCATCACTTTCGATGACAGAGGAAGTTTTGTGATGTTTCAATGAGACGTCCGTGATGCGATAGAGGGAGGGATTGAAGGGGGTGTTGCCCGAGTGCCGGGTCTTTACCGGCCTGCATGTCTCAGAGGACACCGGTCCGCATCCGCATAAGCGTGCGTTCTTCTTGCTGGCCAGAGTGTCTATCCCACGCTAGGCGATGCGCTGTGAGGAGGATCAGTAGGGGTTATGTGATATGTGAGGGGGAAGGGGAGCGGCACGGCGGCCACGGGGGACGGGGTGTGGGAGGAGGCACGGAGGGAAACGGGGGAGGAGCCTAAGAGGAGCACAGGAGGCAGAGGGGGCCGCGCTTGAGTACGTTTGCTGATCATCGATGCGCGGTCATCATGGCGCTGAGACAGACATGATGGACGACGTACGTGATTGCGGGCATTTGCTGCATTAGCTTCACCGACTCATTCTTTCCAACGACAGGCGGGACGGATATGGAGGGGAGTACTCCCTGCTGTTGATGGCCGATATCATCGCCGTCATCGCTCTGAGTGCTGCTCCTGCGGGTGGTGTAGGGGAGTATTCTGGATCTAGATATGAGCTTTTGCTTTTCCGAATGCCCTCTCTCTCTCTCCTCTGCCCTCGGTGTCTTTGTGCTCTCCACTTGCCCACGCGCTCCGGGGGGGGGGGGGGGGGGGGGGTGGCGGGGGGGGCTGTTGGTTGTGTGTGGTTGTTTCGTGGTTTCTTTTTTTTGTTTTTTTTTTTCCCTCCCCCTCTCCCTCTCGTCCTGCGGCTGGGTTGGTTTGGGGGCGCCCGCCGCGCCGGGGGGGGGGGGGGGGGGGGGGGGGGGGGTTGTTCACGGTAACATGGTATCGGGACACAAGCCGAACCCGGATTCTACCCGTGTATGGTTCGTTCATCAGCTCATGATGTTGGGGCCAGTGCGGTTTAGGCTTGGTGTTTTCTTGATATAATTGCTTTTTCTCATCTTCGCTTACTGCCACCCGCACCTTTACGCACCCCCTTACGCCCACATCAACCATCGGCGACCTGCCTGAGACCCCCAGCAAGCCCATCTTGCATACCGGGGAACCGAGAAAATCATGAAAGCACCGGGCACAGAGAGACTCCGTCTGCGGGAGAGAGACGCAGCTTGGCTTCTTGGACCTTGAAAAGCCCCGAAAAGAAGAAACAAGCACTTCTCCGCTCGTCCAGCGCAAGCAGCAGGACCAGGACGAAGCAGGCGCGGGCGGGACTTCGGGAAGCTCAGCGGGCGGGCAGGTTTGTTCTTTTCTTTCTTTCACACTCTATTGTTGCCGTGTTGTCAACGACTTTGAGACAGTTTTGAAAGGACAGAGCTGACGAAGTGGTAGTCTAACTTGGAATAGTCCTCCGATGAATGGTACCTCAAAAGTTCAGGGTCAGACAAGGGGGTTTTACATTGCACTTGCTTTGCTTTGGCTATCAAGGAACGAGGCTACCGCTTTCGGAGGGGCTACGGCCAGATTTATCACATCGTTCGTGATCGCGATCTAGATTAGTGCTACGGTATCGCATCTCGTCTCTCGGGCTTTGGAGATTAGGTTTCTGGGGGGACAGAGAAACGGGCTTGGTTGATTCTTTCGGTGTTGTCTTAGCTCGTCAAGAACTAACGAGTAACTGTCTTATGAGCTGATGAGCAAGGGGAACGTCGTCATTCCGTGCCCCCCCCCCCCCCGTTGCGGTCAAACGATAGCCGTACTGGCGTTCTTCTGAAGGATTAGGACCAAACCGGTCATTGAAAGAAGAAGAGAGCTAGGCTGGAATCGATCTACTTTGAACGTAGGGTTCAGGCGAAGAAAGGCAATTCAGCTCTTCTAAACGCGGTGTCTCAAGCCGCGCGAAGTAGCTACGGCTTCTAGTCGAGACTGGTGAGCTTCCAAGGGCCAGCCACAACGGCAGCTAGAACGTCCGCGCCCACGAGGGAGCGGTTTGGCCCCTTCTTCGCTTCATGGTAGCGAGACATCCTGCGGAAACCCATGTATATCGTCCTTGGCCATCCCACCACAACCCCATGATCGCTGGCTCTGTCTCGCAAGTTTGTTGGCAGAAGCAGAGGAACAGAGACCGAGAGAGATAGTGACACAGCGAGCAAGAGAGACAATGGCCCAGTAGCAGCCTACGAAACGAACAAACCCCGGACGTTTCTCCGCTCCAGTCGAGACATTCCAGTGTCTCTCCGGCTGAGAAGACGTTTCTTTTTCCCCGGATGGCCCTACCGAGAACAGAAGTGACGTCCGCGTTGCGGGATCGCCAAAACGTTCGTTTCTTGGGTATTGCAAGCTGCATGATGCAGCTCGCATGCAGCGTGCATTTACAGGGCACGGAGCACCGCGGGAAGCAAACAATACTGTCCAAAAGATTGCATGTACGAGCACGTCCGCTGTAGGGCAATTCAGGAGAGAGAGAGCAATATCTCGCCCTTTGTTGCTTATTCCCTCTACCTTCCAAGGGGAGGGGGTGGGTATCATCTGGCCTGAGAGGTGTTGCTGCTGCTGCTGCTGCTGGACTGGACTGAAATGGATGATCGACCGTCAACATTAGCTGCTGGCTCGGACTGAACCCCAGACCAGACGTCCCATATGCATAGGTACATTCCCACGTCTACTACGGTAAGAACTGGGATAAACGCGCAAAGCAGCCAAAGGGAGGGCTCCAGAGAAAGAAACCAAACAACAACCAGACCCAAGCTCGACAAGCAGCAGCAGCAGGCCCGTGATGCACTGCGCAGGGGACACGTCAAGGGGAACCCGCAGCCGCGTAGCCGCTTCCTACAACGAAAGCTCGGAGCGCCGTATGACCCCTTTCCGGGTCGATCTTTCAAAATGTCCAGGCTAGAAAGGCGCGTCTGCGGCACAGCGGCGCGGGAAAGGGGGGGGGGGGGATAAACGACGTTAGAACGGTGACCATTCATGGGACGGGAACAGGCTGGGCTTGACGGACGACCAAGAGGATCGCCACCAACCGCGGACGTGCATGGTGAGGGAATCACCACACCTTTTTTGCTTTGCCTCAGCACGGGGAGCAGTCTAATCTCGGGCCGTGTTACGGTTTCCGGTCATGGTTATTACGGTTACCCTCCTCCTCATCATCCTCCCCTTCGAAGGAATGAGGAGACGTTTGAAAGACAGCACACGGGATTGGGAAAGCAATACAGCAGCGGGCGCAGAGGACGTTGGGCTTGGAATTTCACCACTGACAACGTGAACCGTTCAGCCCGCGCCGTCCGCCCGCTATCCGCCGTTGACGGGATGTGAAAGTCTCGTTGGCCCGGGTTCTTCTTTGGGGGTTGCTAACTTGCTGCTGCCGCGTCGCTTCGGCTTGTTGCCGTGTGGCTGCTGACTATTGGAACGTATGGAAATGCCACCACACAGACACACACGCGCCTTACATCTCCCGCCAATCACTCCTTACGTCGCCAGCCCTGTAAACGTTGCCATGACACTAAGGCTTCTAGACTCCAGGTTCGAAGCATGGAGTCATTGATTGTGGCGCCTGCGGCCGCGGTAATTGGGGACATGTAAGGGCGTTGGGATGGGACCTTTTGACAATCTAGGCTTTCTTCCCAAGACTGCCTCTGGTTGCCAACTGCCTAGGAGGCATGGCAGAGATTCGAAGAGGAACAACTAAACCAGAAACGATGGTAAAAGAAAGAGAGGTATGGATGGCATACGGGATACGGATGGAGGCCATCGGAATTCTTGGCCCCCACCCTCAACTTGAACGAGACCCCCCTTCCACTTCCTCTGAAAGACCGAGCCAGTTGGAGGCAGGGCATATTGGCAAAACAGGCAGGCAAGTAAAAGTGGATGAGGCTATATCCTGCGAATACCGCGGCCGGCAGTGAGACTTGTGACTGGAAAAGGCCAATGGGCCGAAACCCAGACGAGGTCGAAGGACCCTCTTGACGAGCGAAGATTTGCGAGCACGATCGCACCTTGTGGGCTGTCACATTTTTTTCTGCTCTCTGCTGGCCTTACAGGCCTGCAGATGACAGAAAATGGCTGATAGGGGGAGGGTGGAAGGTTGGAAGGTGGAAGTATAACTCCGTCCGGCTCTCTCGCGTGTCTGCGGGTGGTGGATTCTCTACTTCACCGCTGCATATCACGAGCCTCTCTGCGGAGCATCCATCCATCTTCATGTATCGAGTACGGAGTACACGCCCCTCTTGTGTGCTTGATCATCGCCAACGAGTGTCTCGTGCTGAGTGATTTTGCCTCTAGGGCTAACGACTCGAGTTTTGTCCTGAAGCATTTCAGCGGAGTCTATCATCGTATAAGGCAGGCTAAGCAGGAGGAGAAGGAGCGGCAGCAGCGATATAGGAGAGCAACGTGGATGCGTAATGAGATGTCTGCAGGAGGAGAGCGAAAAGAGGCGGGGACCGGACTTATGGTGGTTGACGTGCTGGTCACTTTTCCGACACACCCATGGCCATGCGTTGGTGATCACCCAAGTGATCTCTGGTACGGCAGCCACGGAGCGCATATGCGGCGTCTTCCATACGGATACTTCCATTTTGCCCCATTCCCTTTCTTCGTAGGTAAGAAGGAGGTGGTGTCAAGGATCTTCACAGAGATGGGGGGCCAAAATGCCTAGGCACAAGGTGCGAAGGGGGCCTCCTGCGGAGTAGACGCTCTCCGGCTCCTTTGGCTTTGTGGGCATCGCGCCATATTACCTGTGCCAAGCGGGAATGAACGTTAACTTCCTGTAGGAGGCGAGCCTTGGACCGTCGGGGTGCCACGATGCCTGGGTTCTTAGTGGGTGCCGACAGAGGGGAGCCCACGGGAGATCTCGAGGCGTGAGCCCACGAAGTCGGCCAACGAGGACGCGTTCTCCCCAATATACGAAAGGGTGGAGTGGGCAGCTTTGAACGCTAGACCGGCCGAGATCGTGTAGAGAGAATTGGGCGGGACAGAGTTGATGTCAGTACGCATGGATGGTACTGGGCTTACGAAGTTACGGCGAGTTGGTTTCATCTATCTGCTGGAATGAAGGTTGGATGAAGGGCTCGAAGGATGCTGATCGTCACTTGTTTCGTTCTTGGAAGAAGAAGAGTAACTTCCAGGAGATACCCAGACTTCACCCCTTCCCCCCTCCAAGTGGACTTTGTATGACAGCATGCGCGGTGGACGGCAGACTCCAGACTGCTGGATCCGCTCGGTCAGGTTGTGTTGGACCAGGAAGCCAGGACCATGTAAAGCCCATTATTCAGTTCCCTCGGAGGGTTTTTGTCACCGCGATGTATCTCGCCGTTCCCACCCACTGAACATGCTCATCTCCCCTCGTCAAATATTGAGTTTCCTTCGGTATTATGCCTTCGGGGAATCGGGAAGACGCCTGCGATTTGCAAGATCCTGGGAAATGATCCTCTGAATCGCGGCACCTCACAGCTTACCCCCCTGACAGTCCCACGATTTTCGATATGTATGCAAGCACAGCCTCGCTGCCTCTTTCTTGCTTGCCAGGGTAATATGGAGAGGGGAGCAGCAGCAGTACTCGGTACGCCGAATCGAGGTTGAGCTCGACTCGGAGGCCCTCCCGTTTGTGTCATGAAACCTGCCTCTGCGTCTCCTCTTCCTTTTCTCGGTCAATAGTTGTGATCGTATTTCTAGGTGGGTTGCGTAGTACGTATCGTGGACGCAACGCTTCTGCGAGCCCACAAACGGTCATGGAAAACGTGTCTCTGCTGGGATCACCCCTTTCTCTTTGAAATCCCGGGCTACTCGTCGAGTAGGGGGATGGCTGGATAGGATATGTGGACTGTGTGGACTGGGTTTTTCTTGATATGCATCCACTGAAGCTAAGGCAGTTCCCTGCGAATAGAGTTTACAGAGGCAGATACGTTGAGAGTTCGTTATGTGAGCCGTCTCCTCTTGGGATCTTTTTCTGCTCGCCCGTCACCATTTGACGTACGACTCCAATTTTTACCCAACCTTTGTCCGGTGTCCAAGATGCCTTGTTCCCAGTTGCTAGGAAGGAGGGCCCCAGATGCTCGGTACTGACGGAGCCTCGCCCGCGATGAACGACGTCAAGGTAATTATTCAGGACGGTGATCGGTGGGACTTGGCAGTTGAGACCCCAGTGCCGTGTAACGTCAAGCACACCGATGAGAGACGGCATCAGGGGGTGCGTTGTGTTTTTGCTTTTTGGATGGGGATGAAAAAGGCCAAGAGGGCAGGGGAAGAAGACCCAAGACCACGATGCAGTTGTCGATTTGGGGATGGGTTGATAGAGCCTAGAGGGGGGCCCCAGTATGCATGCTCTTCTGCTTTGGTCTCGAAGAGATGCTTCTCCCACTCGGAGCCGGTTTTTTGTCAGCAAGGACCATTGAGCAATATCCGGAACTCGCCCGACAATTCGGAACAGATGGACTCGTGCTGATGCTTCTGCTTCTGCTTGATGCTTGTGCTTGGTATGGAGTACTGATGCAGCGGTACTGGTAGTGCACCAGCCTCCGTTGAGTGTGCCTTGCCTCGCATATCGTACCCTCTCGATATTGAATGGGACCCTCGTGAGTTGCCCTTTCTTGCAAGCTGCATGTTTCCGTCTCAGCCCTCGGGCATTGACCCTTGAGTCGACCCAACCGC
The DNA here is from genome assembly GCF_030869305.1 of Colletotrichum tamarilloi. Lineage (NCBI taxonomy): Eukaryota > Fungi > Ascomycota > Sordariomycetes > Glomerellales > Glomerellaceae > Colletotrichum > Colletotrichum tamarilloi. Next base: position 182,952 of record NW_026849422.1, read on the forward strand.
TCCGAGGGATGTCACACATTCAACCTGCGTCGTTGCCCATGAGTAGCGAGCCGCTGGTATAGAGTCGCAATATTGAGATACACCAGAAGCCCCGTTCGCCGGACGAGAAGCCCATTCCTGACGTTGTTATTGCTCTTTTTTTTTTGAGTCCGTCTTGGGTCAGATAGCTGTCAAAAAAAGCAAACCGGAACGCCGGTGTATTCTTTCGACTCTTAACAGAAAGCCGATATAGGGACCACATGCAGGGGTCCGGGGACCGGCTTAGCAGCAAAGGGCTCATTTCGCCAGTCCGCCTGCATTCCTGTTGACAGGGCTGGAGGTGAGGGGGATATCCCTTCTGAGAAATTCCCAAACGGTCGTCTAGCCTCAATGAATGGAGGCAGGGAAGATCCTTTTCTCGAGCCATGTGGCTTGCGAGTCATCAACTTTCCAACTCCTCTGAATTGTCGTATTGCGCTCCCCCGCAAGGCCCGCTTGCGGCCGACTCGTCGAGATGAGGCAGGGCCTCTGCTATGCGGATTTGCATGTCTGTCGGACGCGTATTTTTCATTGGGGGTATTCGTAACTTCGTAAGGAGTAGATCATTGATAACTGAAGGGGGAGGTACTTTTTGATGATATTGCACAGGGCGCAGGGCGGCAAATGCAGTAGCATGGAAGTCCGTCCGCCTCCCCGAGCCTGGACGGCCTGCAGACTTTGCCGGCAGTGGATGAAATTCCCATTGCTCTCGGGACGTGTAGATGGACCAACAACCATTCCCTTTTGACAGGCAAACAATACCGTACTTTACCGGACTTAATGTGTGATGCGAACCAATGGACCCATGGTCTCTGGACCGCTCGCCTTGGTACCGGTCTTCCTATCCCCGGCCGATGCGGCAAACTTTGACCGGGAGCAGCAGTAGCAGGAGCAGCAACGCCTCCGAGATGCAGAGACCGAGGTACGGATATCGTAGCTGGACCCGATCTATGAGACCATGGTGACATACGAGCTAAGCTCGCAGCGTGCTCCCTGTCTGTCTCCTTCCGGCTTGCGCGTTGAGCAGGATGGGGAAGAACCTATCCAAAGGATGACTGACCAGCGTTGCCGGGGTCTGTTCGGTGGTCTGGTGTTGCACTGCAGGCTGCCCGACAGCCCATCTTGCATCTTGGCTGTCGACGGGCTGCTGCTGCTGCTGCTGCTCACTCACTTGGTGGCTATAGCTCCTGGGGGGACGCAGCACCGAGGACGGCATAGAGGCACATGGGTGATGAAGCCTCGAGCTTCTTGATGACGGGCGCAGCGCCATTCGACGCGAGGGTTGGTTGTAGTTGAACGGTACAAGCGCGTGCGTGCCATTTGCTGGCTTTTCCATCAATCCCAGCAACGGCATTCCACGGTGAGAAGCATGTGCTGGTCATCGACGTGGCTTTCGTTGCATCTTGCTGCATCCTTCAGCCGCCTGCCACCCCCCATGTTCCCGTTCAACGGCAGCTTTGAATGAGACCCTCCCCCCAGCTCATTCTCGGTCGAGATCTGCCCCTGTGGCATGGGGGACACCAGTCAGCATGGCTCAGAAATTGAGAATTGACATGCTGTGAGCCTGTGACGGAGATTTGAACGCGTACAACAATTATGAAATGGAAATGAATAAAAGAGCCTAAAGATACAGTCAGGGGAAACCTCGAAAGGTGAGCCATTGTCGTTGGCGTTGCAGGGCTGCGAGACAAACTGTTCAAGAAAAAGCAAAATAAACAACGAGAAACATTATTGGACATCGCATCCCGGACATTGTCCAGATTGGGCAATCTCATCGCATTGACAGGTTTGCTGGGCGTTATTAATAGAAATTTGAGAGAAAAGTCCAGGCTTCTGAATCGTTCAACCCGCAGCGCCCGTTGCGTGAACATGGGAGAAAAGACAAAAAGCAGTAAAAGAAGAACATTTGCAGTCAGACCAAATGATGGCGGTTTCAAAATCATGATTCTGTAAGGGCGAAAGGTTATCATTAGTCTGGAGGAAGAGACAACATGTCGTCGACTGGAATGTTTTCTGTCCACCAAGCGACGTTGGAGAGATGAGCGGCTAGGCTCTAGTAGGGAGAGGACTGGGGGTGCCTCATCGAGGAGGTGTGTGTCTGTGTGTCACTGAGCTACTCAAAGTGTGGCTGGTGCATTTTGTTTCCCAAACCCAAAAGAGAAGAGCCCCCCAAAGCCCAAAGCCCCAGGGGCAAGGCGGAAGCACGAGAGGAAGACTAACGGCCAGAGTCAGGCCATGATGACGCCTGGAGGCTTTGAACGAGATTTAAACAAGCACAGCCAGACGGCGGAAGAATAAGAAAACGGTAAAGAGTGACAGCGCCGCAGCGCCCATCCCGACCCTACGTGCTCGTGCGTGCCTACTTTGACGTCCTGATGGGCGATCTCTTGAAGGGGTGGGAGACGGGGCGTGGGAGTGCTGCCAGGGGCGATTTGCAGTTCAGCGTTCTCGACTGGCCTAGAAACCCTGGTAAGGAGGAGAAAAGCCAAGGAGGATTCGTCGACGAGGGCCACAGATCTGGTAATCCAATCCCGTAGTGGAGAGAAGAGAGAGAGAGCGAGAGACAAAGATGGGTAGATGCAGATGGCCAGAATCGGCAACTTGGTTGGGTCAGTAGTCAGCCGACGGGCGAGAGATAGAGAACACAACATCCAGAGCAGTTCCAAACTTCCAAAGAGGCCTGCGAGATGGGCAGCAAAAGCGCCCCTAGTCAACGAATGATCTTGATCCATCTCTTCTCAACAAGGGGCCCTACTTTTTCCTCTAGCGTGATGGGTAAAGAACGGGTTTCCGGGTATCCAAGCAAGACTAGCCAGCCCATTCGACCACGGTTCTTTAATGCTCATCTAGCACGCTTTCAGAAGAGGTTGCATCTCTTCGCGTGGTGGTTCTTCTCGGGTCGTCCAGTCAAGAAAGAGTGTGTTGGCAGGGCAGGGGAAATCCTGGTTGATCGTCGCGGAGGCTGGAGATCACAGGATTGTCCCGTGGGCCTCTGCTTTTCTGTTCTATCCCGTACCCAAGTGCCAGGTCTTCTTCACACCCCTTGGATCCGGCCGTGTGCGTAGGGAACTTTCGGGAGGATTCGAGAGAGGCGTCCAATGGGATGACCCACCGGGAAGAGGGAAGGGAAGCAGAGAACACGGTGCTGGGAGGGAGGGGAAGGGGGGGGCATGTAGATGAAGCAGGGTAGGTTTACCTACTGTGCCGTCTATTCACTATCATCTGGAAAGGTTCATGTCGGTTCAATTTAGGATCAATTGAATTTCATTCGAGAGAACGTAGGCTGCAGTAGATACCTGGGAAAACCAAGCTACAGCTCCTGTAGTCGGAAGTTTGTGTGATGTGGCTTTGGGAGAGCGGCGGTTCAATTTCTCTAAATCTCTCAGACTAAGGGACGCCGTAGATGATGCCCGGCCGCCACAGCTCTAGCCGAAACTCTCGGTTAGCCGTCTTTCCAATCCGCACAAATCTGACGCTTCTTTTGGGGCCGAAGCGAGATCTAATCGAGATTGTCCGCGTCAGTCGCAGGAGGCACTAGCCAGCTTATTAAGTTACGAGAGTTGAATTACCAAATCTCTCGAGATGGGCCATCTTCAATGCTGCCAGCTTGCCATGGGCAGAAGCCTCGGCCCTCAGGGCTTACGATGGTAGGAGCTGGCTCCGATTGCGAATTGCCAATGGACTTATTCCCAAGCGGCCGTCGTTTCTCGGGGCATGGGGAGCAAGCTCTGGCCTGTGCTTGTTCTTCCCATCTTAATCTTCCCCCACTCTCGGAAATCTCAATGTGGTCGAAGGACTGGGCAAGTAGGGGGATCCAGGGGTGGTTTGTCGTTCCATAGATGTTCTAGGGGCTTAGCCAAAGGAGATAAGTTGCTTTGATCGAGCGTTGAAAGCGAAGAGTCTCGACTCTGAACAACAGGAAATGATTTACGGGGCGAGGCCGGGCGACGAACAGTAGGATAAACTAGAGCCTGTTTCTGCAATTGAAGACACATTTCTCGTGGTCTTCAAAATGTTTTGCTATGTTTGTTTGAGGTTTGAGCCTCATTTCCCCTTCAGCTAGTGGCATTCTCTCCTTCACGCCGTTTCCGTCATAATTCTCTCGTTTGGAACTCTCGACTCTGGTTGAGCGATTAAGAAAGTGTGAAGATGGATGGTGATAGTGGAGCCAGCACAACAGACTTTGGGACCGGTTCTCAAAAAGCAAGCTGATGGGATGAGAGCCAAGGGTTGGGCTTGGGCGGATGGCCCCCCCTGTGCTGATCGACAGATCCTCTCGACGCCCTCGTCCACGTCTGGGTCCCGCCATCCCAATCAGCGTCCCTGCCGCACTTGAAAGGAACCTGCCGCGGAGAGAGGCCAGAGAAGGATCTGGTCACGCCCGTTGCACCGGTACCAGCCATGGGGTTCATTGGCCCAGACACGCGCTGGCGGCGGGCGACATCATCGATCCCATTATACTTATTACACTTTCCAGTACAGGGTCACAGGGCCCCTTGGGACGTTAGTGTAGGCAACGATTTGCTAGTATCTCGAAATCAAAGTTTCGAGACACCTTCATACGAGGGACCAGATTTGACTTTAGGTGGTAGTAATAGAGACGGCGTCCTGCACCTAGGGTTTATGTTCGCGAACAGTTGCTCCGATTCCGAGCACTTCGGAAACTACCGCCCTCGTCGTCGTTAAAAAAGTGCCGAGTGGCTTTGCTGCAAACGAGGCTGCCGGCGTGTTACTACGACGAAACCTACTAGAATAGTGCGCGACGCCCAGGCGGTCGGCAGTTGCGTAGTGTCTTTACAGCTCGTGTCCGCCATGAGTGATTAGCATGTTGGCCATGTGCTGCAGGGCTGGAATTTTTGTGTTTGTGATCACTGGTGAGACTTTACATAATGATTCTGGAGCTACTGCGGCGCGAGTTGATGTGCTTCACTGCTCTTATGTTCGAATACGGATATATGTGTGTGATGGGGGGCAAAGTATCAAGAAACATGACGCAAACAGGATTGAGCCTTGTCTTACTGCCATTCGCCTCTTCCCAGCCATCAGTTTATACTTACATACGGATACACAGTACATCTTGGCCCGTTCGTTTCTGCACAAACTGACCCTTCTCACCCCTAGTGAATGAGCGGGTCGGTGATGGATGATCTGCAATTGGCAATGAAAAAGCAGGTAGGGGCCGAGGAATCGGATTCGCGACCGGCATTGAATTGTCCTTGAGGGCTGAAGCACAACCCGTACCAAAACACACACATCGGTCGGCTGCCCGTTCCGTGACACCGCTCGTGCTTCAGGGACGATCTTGTATGCGCCAAGCAGCGCACATGGCACATTATGAGTTGCAAGACAGGCAGCTGCCATTGTTTGACTTTAGAGTTGATTGATGATTGACAGCAGATGGTATCCGGATGACATTTCCTCCGCAGGAGCCAAGTGTTCGCGGGGTTGGTATCCCAAACATTGATTTGGCGGATGAGACTTGAGAACGCGTACGTATACTAGATAATGAAGATGATGATGATAATAACAACAACAACAACAACAATAATAATCATGGCGGTGATGTATGTAGGCGGTGACACCCCATGCTCTGTTATGGATGAGGAGGTCCTGCGGCCCCCATCGTCGACATCGACAACAATACATACGCCCAATGGAGTGAGAATCGCCTCATGTATCCACGACCGTCGAATTGTCCTGGAATTCTCCGGATGATCTTGCAAGTTGCAATTGAAGACTCACGACCGGGGGTTGCCCAGGAGGACGCAGTGCCGGCTGCAACGACATCATCGGCCGTCATGGTTGGATCAACTTCCCGTCCGGGTGCGTGGGTTTTTCTTCGAGATCGGCACGACGGTACCCAGCCAGAGGTAGCGGCGCCGCGGCAGACAACGTGCTCAACCTGCGCTGCTGCTGACCAAGGTTTACCAAGAGAGTGTTTTTGGGACAATACCCGAGGCACTCGAAGACGATCGCCGCGCGGGCACCGCGTTAGTGCCCTTCGGTTAGAGGTAGTCTTGGACAAGGGGGGTGGGTTGATGGTCGAGGGGGAACCAGCCCAGCCCAAGGTCCAGCCCTTCCCGGAGATTGGTCGGTGACAGGTGAGAGCTGGAAGACAAGATTGGCCCGGGCCCATTGTTAAAGGCCAATGTCTAAAGGCGAATTACCTACCTAGAGGGGCACAGTTGATCTCATTCACAGATCTGCTGGCGTGGATGATGACCGCTCGTACAAGTTACATCGGGGCGAGCTGTACCGTGGTCCGAGTCCCCGTCTTCAGGCTTCAAGTCTCGAAAAGCCTAAAGGATGGACGATTTACCTACCACGTTCCATCAGTACATACGAATAGCCGGATTGCAAACACAAAAAAAGCCCGGTGTTTGGTTTGGATAGGCGTCCATTCAGCGGTAGCGGTTGGACGGGTACATCTGCCACCCACCCTCTTCACCTGGGCTGGCTGCGTATACTATCGTACGGCCTGCCGCTCTCAGTCTAGGGAATCCGAGAAGAGGGCTATATGGGGTGTGCTCCCATATGACGATACCGGTACAATCAGAAAAAAAGAGGCTCCGAAGTACGACCGCTTCGCGCCGTAGGGTACCCCATACTGCAGGGTCGACACGCAGCAGCTTTGCATGCGCGCGGGGGACGGACGACGACAAAGTGAAGGGATACGTCGATACGAAAGGTCTGGCGGACGCCACGCGCTGCACCCGATCTGGATGGACGCCGTTTCGTTTGGCACCAGCTAAGCTCAGGCAAGCCTAGGGAGCTTGTTGCTACCTTACCCTTTGCTAGCCGTGCCTAGGTAGCTAGACCTATCGCTCACCCGCGGAACACCTTGTCCACACGAGCAGCAGGAGGGAGAGAGAGGCACAGAGAGGCACAGAGAGGGAGACAGATCTGACTGATCCCAGGAAGTTGCCGTTTTGACAGGATACGGCGGAGGAGGTGGACGGACATGCTGGGGTTGAGAGGATGCCCAGGCTCGCGCTAGCAGAGCTTCAAAGCCCGAGGACCTGGATCAGTTCAAAGCCCGATCACGGGACTTGCGGCCCATGTCTTTTGAATGGGGAACGTCCTTCTCGTGCTTTTCCGACGACATGGGACCACGGGAGCAGGGCAGAGGAGAGATCGTCGCTCGCCCGTCGTGAGGATCGTGACCGAAGGACACGAGAAGCGGGATCTGACGCTGGGGTTGTGAGAGTTGGAGAGTGACGGGGGCAGAATAATTCCGTCGAAACAAATTGGCCTCTCCAAGGTTTTACGATTTCAGGCGGGTGCTGAGTCGTTGGCAGATGGCCGTCAAGCATAGCCAAAGTATAAAAAGAATAATCAAGAAAATAAAGGAACAACGGAGTACAAGGGACGTAGGCGTGGGCGGCCGGCCTCCCGGCGATCTGCAGCCGCTGCAAGGCTCACGAACTATCTACGAACCGCTTCAATCTTTGCGTGTCGCTCTCAAAGTTTATCGTCTGGCGTTCATTTCCCAAGTCGAGGGTCCGAGATGCTGCTCAGCCACACGAGATTGAGGTGAATCACGTAACTTCGGGGGGTCAACCATTACCACGGACGGCCAAGAGACTATCGTGATGTTGGATTCTCGCACATCGCGATCCTCTCTCTCCCCACGGCGGGGGGGACAACCAGCTGCTGCCGATTGGTGAATGAACGAGATGTTACACCGATGGGAGATGGAGATTGGGGGGTCATCCCACAACGGTGAGCAACAACGCGCTCGCTGCAGCGGGACTTTCATCCGCAAGCATGGTCCAGCAGGGCAGAACAGGGTTGAAGTGAGCAGACTCTCATTCGTAGAGAGAGGCATCGCTCAGCATACTGAGCATAGCACTGATACCCTCAGATGCGGACGGACTACGATAGAGTGTGTGGACGGGCTCATCGTTGCATTGTGTCGGCCAGCGGCCCAGCAATGTGCAAGTGCCAGTCGCAAGCAAGGCGTTGGCAACCACTAAAGGATTCCATGGTGGTTCTGGTGTGAGTCTAGCGTGCTTCGCGACGGAACAGACAACTTGTTCGGTGTTAGCACGCGGCATAGCGGTAGCCATTCCATTTCGTTTCTGGTGATGGCTTCGTCTGGGAACATGGGCCATGGACACCGGTGGTGGGAAAAAGCAAGCAACGGCCGGGCGGTTCCTCCTCTAAGCCACGCAAGCCTCACAAGTCCTCTCGTCACATACGGCCCGTCTACGTCTACTAACATAGTGTGGACCGAGGGAGAAAGTCTTCACTGGCGGCGGGGACGCTCCAACTAAGACTCTCGCTCCCAGCTATACTAGACGCACCAAAGGTGTTCATGTCTCTCTCTCTGTCTCTGCTTCTTCACGTGCTAGGACGCTAAAGTCGTTCGCGAAGTTTGACACGGAGACACTAGACGACGCCGTCGCCAGCCATTTTCTCAAGCGAAGTCTGAAGTCTGCACTTTGTCTCAACGTTCCCCCGTTTGCCCGTTTCCCCGTTCCCCGAGCCTTGCAAGCGTACCAAGGCAAGCAAGCCTCAAGCCTCTCGGGGGTCTGGGGAGGGTATTACGTGGTCGTCGTTTCTCCAAGTGCCATGCCAAGTTGTCGTCAAGTCTCAGGGAGGCTCTTCTGTCACAGGGCAGCGCACATGGCAAAATGCAGAGTTGCAGACATGCAAAATGCAAACGGGAATGCAAATGCTATCAGTGTCGTCGCAGACGCAGACACAGACACAGACACCCACTCCGAAACTCTCTGATCAACAACAACCACTCACTTCCAAAGACTGGTATCCATGCACCCACATGAATGAGGAGGGAGGAAACTTGCTGCCATAAGCATATTAAAGCAGTGGCATAACATCAGAGCGACCGGAGCTGTCACGGCGGAAGACTTGGGACGACATCGGCGGGACAAGACGTGACGGAGCCTGTCATTTGGTCTTTGGCAAGCAATAACGGACGAGTCACCGCTTCATCCGAAGCCATTCTGTTGCACAATTGTGCCTGAGAAGCTCTCGGAACTTGAGGCCTTCTTCATGCCTTGGCCCTCACATGGAAGGGATTCCCCAACCCCCCTTGAGTCTTGACCCCGGGCCTTTCCCAGGAACTCCGTTGCCGTTCCGTCTGCATCCCATTCCCAAACCCTTTTCCTCCCATCTTTCTCGACCCTCGTCTCCAGGTCGATCACGGACCCCTTCCTCATGAACCAGGGTCGTAGGAGCCAGAGAGAGGCAGAGGCACCTTGGAGTGGACAAGGTATGTGCGAGACATCATGGCCGGGGCCGGGGTGGGATCAAATGTTTAGGGAAAGCAAGCACCAGGCCAAGACGATGACCACACAACACACATGCGCACATCCATGGGCCGTTCAAACTCAGAGAGCGAGAATCCGAGCAGAGAGGGCAGAAGGAGAGAGAGAGCCGACACCAAAGACCAGACTTGTTCTCTTCCTCCCCTGTGACCCTATCCTTGCAAGGTTCAAGCCACCCTGCGCAAGCGAGGGGGGCTTTCCTGGCGCCCGAGCTAAACTGAAGATCATATTGAAATTAGCCTTTGTTTCCGACTGTCTGTTTCCCTGCCCCCCCCCCCCCCTTCTCTTGCACCCCCTTCACACATCTCACATTCCTCACACCCTCATGCCATGCCAATATGGAGTCTTTCCCCCTCCTCCTCCAAGAAACAGTATCCCGGCGCCCCTGATGCCCCATTCCCCTATCGATGCCGTGCCGTCTCTTTGACGCCGCCGCCGTCCGATCCCCTCGCAAAAAGCCCACAACCAAGATGGGGGGAAAAGACAAGATGGAGAGATACTGTCAGAGCACACCAACCCAACAGCAACAAGCAGCAAAGCAGGGCCCAATAGAGGAGGCTAACGAGTCGCTGACAGCTACCTTCAAACTTGACGTGCGTAACCCTTTCGCACGGCCGCCGCTGCAAGCGATGTCGACGACGCCGAACCTAGCGGCAGACGCCAGACCAGGAGCTTTGCGGCGACTGCGGGAGAGCTTCGCTCGCGGCTTTTCCATGGGTGCCACAAAGCCAACCGCCCCGAGTCGAGTCGGGCTGCAGTGACGAACTCTATCTAGCGGTGCGTTGCGTTGTGTTGAATTGTGATCATATGGGATCTCTGGGGCCGACTTGCCTGGGCTGAACTCAACTTTGAACAGTTTCTGCTCCATTTCCAATTCGGACTGATGCCCGACCCGAAAGCCTGGCGGACGGTCAATCCTTCACCACACTGATTTTCGTGGCTAAATTGTGAATGGTCAAAATGCCACTCTGGGATGCCACTCTGGCACTCAGTACTAGTTGTGTCGGCATCGCCAAGCGGCAACTGCCTGAAGGTTGCAACGCACACGACACAAAGTTGAGAGTTGTCTGAAGTTGTCAAAAAAAAAGTTATCGTCCAGAGTTGACCGGCTGTTGCCGTTGCACAAACCGGCTCTTCACATGAGTTGACGCAACGCAACGCAACGTCTTGGGAGCTGTTTCTCTATTTTTCATCCCGATGACTCCGCATGAGATGCCAAGAGCAGGCCGTTTTCCCAGCCCGTCAACCCTTTTTTATCATTAAGCTTGTCTTGAGAGCAACGTGATGAGCGTCAATCAAAACAACATCCGGCCAGAATGCTTGCCACTCCTGCCTCTCAACCCTGTAGCAAATCCGGAATATTGTTGCAATTAATGTCCCATGATCTGGGAAGGGGTTCTTCCGGGCCCCTGTGTATTGGTATTCGTATGCCCCCCCACGGATGCGAGGCCGAACATCATAGTAGCATAGAAACAACTCATTATGCTGGGAAGAGCCGTTGAGACAAGATTGGGATCATCTCGCGTCGTCGGCAGATTGAGCGAAGTTTGGATCCGACAATCTGCATCATGGGCAACTTGCCATTCCAACACTTCAGGACGATTCTGGAACAAAGACACCAGTCATCCGAACATGGGACCTAGCACGGCACGTTGAAGCACCGTGTCCCCCTCCCTCCTCTTTCTGAAGTCTCGCAGCCTTGGGATGACGTTCTGGCATCTGCACATTCGAGGCAGAAGCGACGAACGGCATAAGATCACCTCGACAATCCGGTCGCAGCACAGGGCTGGCAGGGTCTGATGAAGCTCTTGGGGCGTCACACGCCGCACGCCCCCCGACGTCAATCAGGCACAGAGTCGTTGCTCGTCTCAAGTGCGTGCGTGTGTGCGGAGCAGTGTGTGTCTGTGGTGCGTGCCCACGGCTGGCAACCCCAGTCCACGAACACCACGGTCCATAACGAACATCTCTCCCTCTCTCTCTCTCTCTCTCTCTCTCTCTCTCTCCCGTCGTGGCTCTTGACCTTCTTCCCTTCTACACCAACCCCTCGGGCCTCCGTCCCAAACACACAAGCCTTCATGACAGGACAGGGGTGAGGCATCCCAGACTGCCCCATCCTCGGAACGGGAGCAAGATCCAGATTAGGAAATGGTGGCCCGAGTGGTGCCATGCATAACAGCACTGGATTCGGATTAGCCCTTGCTAGGCTAGCGGCCCACGCACCACGGCCGTGGAAGGGGGGAGCCGGGGAGGCGTGGCCAAGGGTGTGCCGGCAGCTTGAGAGTTTGTGAGTTCAGAGAGACAGAGAGAGAGAACGAGAAGAGTAAGAGGGCGTGTGGCCAAGATATGTAGGGGACTCCCTCAGTACATTCCCGTGTGGGAGAAGGAGGAAGAGGCGTTCAGAGCAGGGCCCTAACGAACAGCCAGGACACACGGCTGGGGTACGTTCTTGGACAACAGACCCTGCCGTTGCATAAACCAGTGACCGTTTGACCTCAGCGATCCATTGACGTTGATCCCAGACGGGGTCAGTCGCCCTCGATCTCACCCGCAATCCCGGCTACTGCTGCCAGCCAGCCAGCAACACGGATACACCCATTACCTACTGCTCCCATGTATCCGTACTGCGTAGAAGTACGGATACACTACGACTCTTTTCTTTCTGCCCACGCCAGACTCGAGATCGTTGTTGTTATGATTATGGTTCAGGCACACAACCAGCATCGCTCAGGATCCCCCCGATGCACCCCCAAGTAAGAGAACCGTCCACATACCCTTGCCCCGTCATCCCAATATCCAGGAGGCGCTATAGCCAGGCTACAGATACATCGAGAGACAGGCCATCGTGCTCGCGCTTCTCTCACTCTCTTTCCTGTCTCTGCTACTTGCTAGTTCCTGCCTGTTGTCTTCCTCTTCCTCCTCTCCTCCCCTCCCCTCCCCTCCTCCCTCTTCACGGCCCCCGGTCTCATCTACCTAGTACCGATGACCCCGTCCTCCTCCCCTTGTCGTTAAACCTCGCAGTACGACTGAGTAGTACGTACCCCATAGATGACCCAAGACGAGGACCTTGGACTGACCCTTGCTTCGCTACCATCAGAATCACACACCCCCGTCGTCGCCGCCTTTCGTCTGGTCCCAGGCCTGGCGTAACGGTCCCAAGACTTATCCCACTCTCTCTGCCTCTGACCCACACACAATTTGTGACAGGCGATTGTGGCATCTCATCGTCCAGGGATCATCGTGTGGATTTACGCTTGATCACCCATTCCACTCTGCTTCGGGAGATCTGATATACCTGCCTCCCCCATCTGCCACCTCTACTCCATCCACCCACCAACAAGCTTCTTTCACCAGGCCATTTCATACTTAAACTACCCACCCTCCCCTTCCCCCTCATCAACTTGGAATCTCGAATAACTCCTGAAGCAAAATCAATCTCTAGTATCCAGCTGGCACTTGGGGCTAATCACTACTCTACATCTAATACCTGTTGTGTTAATATTCAACGACCTACCACCATCACCATCACATCAACCACATCTTTCATCAACTCATCGACGACAAGACCGAAGCCAACTACAAGGAGAAAAGGATCAACTACACCACGCAACCAGCACCAAGCACACTTCAAAGTTTTCCGAAACTCTTAATCAGCAACAATGGCGAGCGCTTTAATATCGAACCCGTACGCTGCTCAGCAAAGCGCACACTACGGATACGTCCAACCGCCTCAACCTCCCCCATCGCCTCCCATGGACGAGACATCAAAGTGCTCTCTCCCCTCCATCTCAAATCTCCTTGGCCTCGCAGACCAAGGCTCGCCCACATCCGAGACGCACCCTCAGATTCCTCAGCAAGGTACGGATAGGATGGACAGCGCAACAGACAACAGCAACAGAACACTGACCTCCCGCATAGCATCCTCCCAAAAGTCCGAGACGAGACCAAGCTCTTCTCACTATGGCCGCGGCGGACTTCCTCCCACGCCTCCCATGAGCTCCGACGCCTCCTTCGACGGCTACAACTCTCCCTCAACGAGATCCGTCAGCCAGCTTTCCGTCGTCTCACAGCCCCAGAGCAACTACTACTATGAGTCCACGCCCCCTCTGGAAGCCGAAGCCCACCGCCACATGGCTCCCATGATCCCAAGAGTGCCTGTCCAAGGCTCATACGCCCAGGCCCAGCCTTTCCCGCCTGCCTATATGCCCGCCCACAACCCCATTGCGGCTTCCTACTACCCTCCCATGCAGCACACCCCTCCTCCTCAGGCTCAGATCTCTGGCATCTACTACCAGCGCCCTCTTCCTCAACAATTCCCGCCCATGGCCCCCGTTCCCGTCGGCATGGGACCCAATGGTACCAACCCGTGGCAACATCACCACTACATCTCCCCCTCCTCAGCGGCATCCTTCCCTCAGAGCCAGGACCGCTACATCTGCCAGACCTGCAACAAGGCCTTTTCCCGCCCTTCATCCCTGCGCATCCACAGCCACTCCCACACCGGCGAGAAGCCCTTCAAGTGCCCGCACGCCGGCTGCGGCAAGGCCTTCAGCGTTCGCAGCAACATGAAGCGTCACGAGCGCGGATGCCACAACTTTGAGAGCGGCAGCACCTGCAGCAACTGATCGACAATTATAATTTGAACGGTTATTTCTATTCACTGTTATCATGATTAATACGACAAAAATCCTGGGGTGGAGTCGTCAAACGCGCAAAAGAGCTGGAACGGCAAAGGGGAAGGGGGGTTCGGACCGGTTTCAACGGGAAAGATACCACGTGGTAGAACATTATCACTTCTACCGCAACTGCAACAACATCAAACGACATCAATTTTAACATCATAATCAGCAATGACGAAAGCAAACAAAACAAAAAAACCCCCAAACCATCAAATCAAAGTCTTTTCAATGGCGTTCAACAACTACAAAAGAGGGTTCCCCACGGATTGGAGAATATCATCCATTGGCGGTCCTCTGGATTGGGGAAGACGGGGCCAATCAAAGGCAGAAGAGGAAATCTATTTCTTCTCGACATGTGTTAAAGCTGGCTTGTTTCCTCTATTTTCCTTTTCGTCTGCTTTTTACTACCGGAGCAAGAGGCGTGAATCATGGCTGGGGCAAAACTGGTCACGGACAAGAAGTCCAGCCAGGCAATGAGAAAACTTGGCATTTACAGGCGTTTTGAATTGTATACGGGGGGTGGGTGGATCGTGTGTGGAGGTGGCACGACGTTTATTGTGTGTAACTAGTCCTCTGGTTCGGAGGCAAGTCGAGAGGCAAGGTTATTCCTGTGAGGATTTCCCTGTCTTGGCAGTGTTTTGGGTTGTTTTTTCTACTTCTCTTTCCATTATTATTCCGGTTCTTGAACGATTATATCAAAATGTACGATTATGTGGTAATGTATATAGAAAGGAGAAGCCGCACAGAATCGAACAGAGGAGAGGATTGAAAGATCATCATCATGAGTTTCCCGTACTCTTTGCACAGTGACTTGGTGGTTTCGTCAGTCTTTTCTGGCCACATCTTTTCGTCCGAAGACGTAACATGCGTGGGCTCTACATTGTGGGTTCTGTTGCAATGAGGCGAACTTGATCCCCTTGCAACACAACAAGCCTGGACCGAGCACGTAGGAAAGCTCGGATCAGTCCGATTCATCTCCCCATCACTAACATATCACTAATCTTTTGACTACC
Source organism: Colletotrichum tamarilloi (assembly GCF_030869305.1). Classification (NCBI taxonomy): domain Eukaryota; kingdom Fungi; phylum Ascomycota; class Sordariomycetes; order Glomerellales; family Glomerellaceae; genus Colletotrichum; species Colletotrichum tamarilloi. Next base: position 197,952 of record NW_026849422.1, read on the forward strand.
GCTATTGTGTTTCCTCACGGACTCACACGTATTCGGAATAGCTTCTCCGACACAGGCACTCGTAAACATGAAAGTATAGTTTGCTATGAGCCATTCCTCACTAGGTACGTTGACTTCGAGGCTTGAGACCGGACGGAAAAGCCGCCGATCGCAACACTGTGAGATGGCAGCTGCTGATGACACAGGCACACCCGTTAAACTCCACCAGGGTGGGAGTGGAAGAGGAGGGGAGGGGGGAAGGCTTCCCATTTCCTCCATGGATCTAGCAATCTAGGTGACTCCTCTGTCCCCATTCATTGAAAAAGGAAAAGAACAGCCCAAGTTCCAGAGCGGGAACGTTGGGACTCGGAGAGAAGTGCGGCGAAAGAGGAGGCGGTAGGGCGGAAGACGGAAATGATTGACACCAAGGAAGACCAGCCCGGAGAAAAAAAAAAAAAAAAAGAGGCAGATGATCGACGCTGCAGAAAGGTGTCAGAGAGTTGGTGGTGCTCTTGGGATGAGACAGTCAGAAGATTTACGCTTAAAAAAATCCACCGCCTGATTTTTCTTGTTAGGGTGGTATGTGCCTCTCTCTACCAGTTTCTCTCTCACTCTGTTGTGTAAGGTGTAAGAGAAGTGAGGTCAGTGTTGCCTTTGCATATTTTGTTTCGGCCGGTCTTTTCGCCGTTGCTCGTCTACATGGTTGACCGATGGAACCCAAAATCTCTCTTCAGAATCCAAAGAGGCCAGATTGATTTTGTCCACGGCAAAATAGCCGTGGGTGCTGAAAGTCATGCGGCCAACCATTGTCTCTCTTTCGTCTCTTTCCTTCGAAGTTCAGCAAGGTAACTCCAAGTTGTCTGCTTGTCCCTATAGAGTCTATTTTGCCTTTCGCTCCTTCGCCTCATCGCTACTTGACACGAGACTTGCCCGACATCTTTTTTATTGTTCAGACCGATGAAACGAACCGGAGACCCCAGCCCGAGCGTTGGCCCTGACTATGACTGGCTGACTGACTGACTTGGCTGACATCCCATCCTTTCTTTTTTTTTGCCTTTCCGTTCCTGATCCCATCCCTTCCCGCAACCGCAATGCGGCTGAAGTGTGAGATTGAGAAAGTGTGTGATGTGACACCTGACTGGGGGTGAGAGTTGGCTCTTGCACTGCTATGTCAGCCATGTATAATAGGCTCGACAGTGTCTCGTGCACGTCACGGAGTGGGCTTTTTCTTGACTTGATTGTTTCTACGCTGCGGTCTGTGTGTTCGCTTCGCACGGCACGGCATTGAAGAATATCTGGTGTTGGTATGTGCGTGCATACATGTACCACACGGCAGACACACATACAAAGTACATCCTATTACCTCCCGAGTCACTATGATTTCTTTTCGGGTGACTGATTCGGGGATCTCGTTGAAGGACGATGACAGTGAGGGTTTTAAGATTACAATGTCTCAACTCATGAGATGTAGGTCTGTAGCTTTGTCGAATTAAGGAGCCTCCACCTGTTGGTGGACTATCACTAAACCTCACAAAACGTACGCGGCCCTGCTCGGGAATTTATTTTTCCCAAATGTTTAGCGCCACCGAACCGGAGCAACTGAGACTTCCAAGTCCGAGTTAAGGAATGGCCGACCCGCTGGCCTTACGGAGTACGTGGGTTCTTGGCTTCAGCAGTTCAGCTTCGTTATCCAAAAAGGCACAGGGTGTTAGTGACGAGACAAATCGAGGCCGATTCTCGTTGATCTGACTAGCGTCGCTGGCTGAGTCTATGGGGTCTCTGATGTGGGCGGGGAGGGGGGGCCTCGGGGAGTTGGAGGATCGAAACTCTTTTGCACCACAGAAGCGCCGATGGCCACACACGCACACACACACATACGAAGGACACAGAGTGACAGAGTAACATACACTACACTATCCGAACCCGCGTGAACCAAAGAAGAGCAAAGTCTGGTATGACAGCGCCGGGCCAACCCCGGGTAAAGAGGAAGGGAAGGGAAGGGCAAGCAAGGTAGGGGTCGGGGAAAGGGATGGCTGTCAGGATTGCTGCAGCCAACGCCGATCAGCGCTGCGATAGAGAGTGGGAGACGGCAGGGGGAAGAAACAAGACCTACAACTCTAAACCGGGGGGGTTCAAGAAAAGTCGGCCACTGTAACTGGTCAGGAGGGGGCTTTGCTTTCTTGGACACTGCGACGGTAGCATCGAGGGCACACGGGGAGACGGGGATGGGAAGATCACAGTACGCAGTTTGGGGACAAATTCTCGGGGCCACGGTCGGAAAATGTCCATTTACGACCTGTTACGACGTGGCCGACTTTCCCATCGCGGCTCCAACGGTGCAACGGCGCCAAAAAGGGGAGACGATGGCGTAGCATCAACGGCTGGGGGGACTCAGCTTTATTGGCCTGGTGGCGCGAACTACTTTTTCTGCTGCCATTCGTCTCTTTCTTGCCGGGCAGGGCAGAAAGGATTGAAAGGTGCTCTGTTATGTCGGCGGCACATTAAGCTTCTCGTGTCGTCCTGACTCGGCCTGCAACGTCAAAGTCTCTCAAGTGCCATGCTGCAATATTGACAAGAAGCTTTTCGGCCAGGTGTTTTGTTTGTCAATATCGATCTGTTGTTTCTCCGCCCCCCTTTTCTTTTTTGTTTCTTCGTGACTCCGTAATATAATGAATGTTAATGTTTTTACCCTCTTTTATTCATTTGGAGCGGCCCCTTTGATCAGCCAGGGTCTGTAGAACTCTATTGATATGATTTGCAAAGCATCAAGGCGCTCTTAATTGCAATTATGTTATATTATTCCGTGTTTTACCCATCGAGTCAATCTTCTGCCCATCATGGGCACTCATTGTTTTGATGGATGGATGGATCTCCGGACCCTTAATTCTTCGTACTCATGTCAATACGTGCGTATGTAATACCAAGCTTTTCCTTCGCTGGCATCCTGTTGGAGAAAATGGGGACTCTTCCCCCCTCGGGCGGGGTTGTTGACTTACGAGTCTAAGACATGGCTTGACAAGCTTGTCAAAAAACACCCCGAGGAAGCCGGCTTGTTATGGGAAGCCCAATCTCGGGAGTCGGGCGGACGCGGAGTGGATCGACTGGCGCTCCGAGATGAGGCTTTCAAGCGCCGCTGGCACGGATGTACGGAGTAGCACCCTTCTCCAAATGTACTCTAGTTGTTTACGACCTGTGCCCTGCGAGCTGTCTGGTGTTTTGGTCATCGCATGGGAATGGACCCTTACTTTGATGACGATACGGAGTACTGTTGTTGTTATTGTTATTTTTCATGCCCCCTTTCCACACCGGTCTTCCTCGACAAGCCCTTTCCCAGTTGCGAAGACGATGGATTCGACCCGCAAACGGTGATCACCATTCCATCTCGCAGCGCAGAAGAGGGACGATGCCTGCAGCGCCAGGCACAAAATCCACAGGAAAACGGCGTGGGAGCCCGGTTTGCATGCAGAGCCAAAAGGAACTCGCCCGACGCAGGGAGGAGGGGCCGACGACAATGACTATCTCTCTCTGGACTCCGTAGACTGTGGGTAGAGCGAGCCGGCAACCGTTCTCTCCATGGAGAAGCTCAGTACGGAGTGATGTACGAAGTAATCTACATACGCGCGCTACGGATATTCCGTAGAGCATGGACTCGTGGAGTGATTGCTTTCAGTGTTCATCTCACTGTCGTCAGCCACAGGGCAGTGCTTGCCTTTCTGCCCCTCCCTGCGCTTTCACTGCAATCTTGGAGTCGAAAGGTTAGTCTCTAATAAGGCATTATAAGTGTACGGAGCCCGGTAGGTTAGCACGGCTAGTTACTAATGACTCTGTCCTCACGCTAGACGCAGACCAAAATCCTTCTAGCGCTGCACGCCAGAAAGTCAAACCCAAGGACGAGGGGGGGCACACCTTTCACTCCTTTGGCGGAGCGATCTTGGCTAACGATAGTTTGGGGCCCCTCCCTCCACCTTCCCGAGCCCCCTACCCTGCCCGGCGCGCCGGGAAGAGTGGCAGCGGTGGCCTGTCCTTGCTGACGTTCGTCGGGAAGCCTGCGATGGCCCTAGTGAATCCGTGCTCCTATTGCTCTCTCTTGGTCGTCGCAACTTGCTAGCCGTTGGTTCCTCCTCTTCTTGGCTGTTCGGCGCCGAACGAGGACCTCAAGCTTCTAGCTGGAAGGACGAGCCTAAACAGACAAGAGACACTAGAGACGAGAAAAGTCTAGGACGGATAGTGCCAAGAGCTCTCGATGGCCTGATCTGCCCCATGGCGTCATGAGCCTTGAGCACTGGCTCTCACAGTGAGAGGCGACAGATCCCTTTGGGCATGAATGTCGGGTTATTAGCAAATCTCGCTCTGGGGACCGGCGATCCGGTACAGGTCATCGCCCCGTCCAGCGTATCTTCAATACTGGATTTTGATCGTGTCGCGCGTGATGTGGGATAACGTAGTAATCGACGATATAGAGAGGCGTTCGCCAGCTGTTGCATCTCATGTTGCATTTGACATGCTCTCTAGGCTTGCCCACTGCCACCGTCTCAACCGGCGAAGGGAAGAGCGCAGGTTCTCGCTGACTGACCGCCCGAGAAAGCGAGGATTACAACTACTGGGCAGTTGACTAGCTAGAACTTGGGATGGGGATAAGGGGGGGGGGGGGTTCGGCCACTCACCATGCCCACCCCGTCTAGCCGGTCCCAGCTCCGTCTCAATATCAAAAAGTCGAAGTCAAACAAGCAGAACCCTTGCAGGGCTTCCGAGCAGGGGGATGCGTGCCGATCACGGGCTCCAGCTGAGCCTGTTCCTGCAGAGCCGACGACTCAGGATCCGGCATGCTTCTTGACCGGGCTGGGGCTGGGAGAGCCTTGGTCGGCACTCGCACGCAGACTTGCACGACCAGGGACCGGCATTCCTTGCTTTGCAGACCTCAGACGATTCATATCCTTTCTTGGCGGGGATCTCTTCTTCTTCATTGGAGTCTCGTGCGTTCCCTCCGCCCCTCCCCAGTCCAGTCTTTCGACCCTTCAACCCTTCCCACATCATACTCACCCCCGGGGCCTATCTTTCTGTAAACGTGCGTTCGATGCTACTCATGCCTGGGAAATCGCACGCTACGCCGCTAAACCAGCCCATCGCCGTTCCCAGTGTCGCGGCGGTGGGAAATTTGGTTGGCTCGTCCTCCAAGTTTCCCAGAACGAACCCGTCACGACGGGGAGTCCGTCGACTACCAGGTTAGCGCGTCCCCTCCGAATGGTACCGGCGACGGACGGCAGGAAACTCTGTCCACGTCCCACGCCCATCCCACGAGCACTGCGCTGCTTGCGTAAGGTAGAGTCGTACCATGGTGTTCGCAGAGTGTGTGAAGGTAGTGTAGAGTATACGCTGGATGCTCACGCAATTTGCTAGACGGGGGATCCCTTCTTTTGGAGATGGCTCAACCGCTCAACCGAGACGTGAGCGCCTTCGTCTTAGTCGACAACCTATTGGCCCGTTGAACTTTGTCTTCAGCGGCGCTCACACCACATTCTACACCGCACGTCTTTCTTCATCTCTTTCCCACTCCCCTGGTGTGCGGTGTGCAAAGGTCAGAGGGGGAAAGATGATGGCCACACGTTGTGTTTCAAAGCCTTTCATCTGATCGATGAGCAACCTTACACTCTAACACACAACACGCCGAAGTACAGCCTTGCTGCCCAGACCTGAGCCAAAAATCTGAAGAAAGAGAGTCCTGGGCCGCTGGCAGGCCGCTGCCTGTCAGTTTGAGCCCAGCGGTAAGAGGAATGACGACCGGTTCAGACGGACGAGCCAGTCTGCCATTGCGAATTCCAACTCAATGCTGCGATGACACTCCCTCCCCCCTTCCCCAGCGTCCACCATCTTCCCGGCAGCAAGCCACATTGCTGAAACAGTCAGATGAAGGACAGGCTGGGCTGTTGTTGTAGTTGCGCTTTAGGTTACCTCGCTTAGTTCTACACTATACAAAAGCGCAACACTAGAGACGTCAGTGTTTGAGCCTCGCCAAGCGAAGAGAAAAAGAAGACACAAACTTGGACTTGTGGGTTCCTCCAATTTTCCTCATTGCTAGATGCCGTCTGCGACGTCCATCTCGTCTGCTCGCCGCTCGGACGGCAGCATTTCCTGGGAATGACACCTAACGTTTTCCGCTGCGACGCCACTGCGCTAGTAAGAAGTGACAATCGCAGAAGCAACCGTCCGCGAAACGATGGGACCGTCTTAACGGACAGAGAACGTCTGAAAGAGCCTGGAAAGGGAGGATGAGGACGAACGAGCATCCAATCTCTATCCCTGCAATGGGGCCAAAGACAAGATCAACCAAGACATCCCAACTATCCGCAATCATCCCGAATAACCCATCGTGGTTTGCTTTGTCGGGCTCCTCATCTCCCCTTTCCCTTCTGTGCTGCTCTCCCTACGGAGAACTCCCCGGGCGATCCCAAAGATCATCTTGATCAACATGATCAACCACCTATTTCGAACAGCTGCCGACGGCCTGGACCCTTTTCCTTTCCCCCTCTCGGCCCTTCCCCTCCCCATCTCTTCGCAGATTTACAGACAGACGGCAGCGGATTGCTGCCCGCTGCCGATTTGACTGTCAGGCTAGCCAACTGCCGAAGGATTCACGGTGTCTTTGGTAGTCCCTGGAGAAATTCCCTCGCGAAAGTCACTAGTAATAGGAATAGAAAAAATGATAGAGAAGGCGGCAGAGCCACCACGGCCCGACTCTGCATACCGAATCCGAGACTCCAAAGGGCTAGTGATCGTCAACGTCGCAGACAGCCCAACGTCCTTACGTACGCATCCCGAATGCTACCAGTATTGTTACTTGAGAAGTCCGAAATTGGGCATGGCAGCCATAGTCTAGCTATCCCGCATGGTTTCTTAGAAAACCCTACGCTGTAACTCCGTCTGCTCCGCATTCTGACTTTCAAGTTACAGAATGAGGAAAATACGTCAAAGTCGTGGAGCTAGATCTCGAGAAAAACGTGGCAGGTACGGATAATACATGTAGGTTTGACGAAGGATAGCATTAAGAGACGGCTATTGCGGCTACAATGACCACGAGGCAGACAAGGCTCTATCATGTACGGATAACCAGACCAGACTAGAGCCAATTGCAAAGAACGTCTCAAAGTTGGCCTTGGTATCCAATCCAAACCGTGGTCGTAGAAAAAAGCCCAGATGCGATGGAACTCTACAGATACGTATTGCTTCCCCCCAGGGAAGAGAAAGACACCCTCGTCCACGTCTGTGACAACCCTCCCGTTTCAGGTGGCTTGGGGAGGTTGGGGGGAGAACTGAGAGGGGAAGGGTAGTGTAAGATAGGGTAGGCTAGGGGGGCGTGTGTGGTGTGCGTAGAAGAAGCTGGGCTGGGCTGGGTTTTGCGGCAACGTCGCCTTCACTCTGAATCTTGACAAGCGGGATCGCGGACGCCGGTGCGAACTCTGTGAGCTTCATGACCACCATCACGACCAAAAGTCACCTTGTAAAATCATCATCACCAAGCAGCAGCGCTGGGAGCACCCGTGGAGATGTGCCGTGTGTCGTCCAGTGTTCGCTTCAGCTTCCAACGTCGCCCGAGTGTCTCTCATGTCGGTGGTTTACTAACAGCTTTGTCAACCAACCCAACCCACCCGTAAACTCTTTTTTCACGTTTCGTTTCCCCCTCCTCCGTATCTCTGCCTGCTTTCCTTTCTTCTTTCCCGGCGTTCGCTCAACCAGAAAGAGAATATAGCCCCGAGACAGGACAATTCCATTGTTCAATATTGACTCGAGTGCAATCAATACCTAGAGAGCGCACATCACATCACATCACACACACCCCAGGGAGCGAAACCGATCGACGAAACTTTGGGGCGTGGGCTGCTTGTCTTCCCCCTCCTAGCTCGTGGATCGCCGGACGCTAACACATTGCCGGGTGTGTGTCTGTGGGGGTGAGGAGGGCAGAAAAAGGGAAAGACAGCACCACTTGGCACTGGTAGATTCAATAGGGAAAAACGATAACAGCCAGAGCAAGCAAGAAGAGGACGGGTTCAATAAGATGACGGAGGCTCCCACGGGTGCCACCGCCCACCCCCCCCCCCCCCTTGCCGGGACGAACGACAGCAAGTCGGGCAGACCACGGCCGACGAAGAGACGACATGAACCGCAAGGTCGGCGGAAGATGCCGTAACGTATCCGTACCGCTTCGTCGTTGGGCCTCCAATCGGTCATGACTTTCCTATTCTCGCATTCACGGCCGGGCGTCGGTGCGCCAGGCTCGTCCCTTTTGAGAAGTCTCACGACTCGAGTGTGACGCACGCATGGCCGCCGTCTGGTCTCATGGTCTGGCTTGGCCCTTTTCCCCTCCCCTTGTCTGTCTCCGACTCTCTTCTTTCGTCCCAACTTGGAGAGTCCCCGGGCTTTTGGCGCAAAGCTGGGGTATCCCATTACGCTCATGGCTGACTCCGAATGGGCATGGGTCTTGCCAGACCGTCTTTTGTGAGCGTTCCGTTCTCCCAGTGTGGTACGGATACTGCGGTACCAAAAATGAGAATATCCTCCACCAGGGGGTGGTTAGGGAAGTGGAGGGTGTCCATCGAGGCTCCAGGAAGACTCCTCCCCAGGGACGACAGCTCCGCACAGGCGCTTGGGTTCATCAATCATGATGCAGGGAGCTTCAGGGAGCTTCACGGAAACGAAGCTTCCGTGAGGTAAAGGGAGAGATAACCAGCCAGGGTATTGGGAAAGCGGGAGAGCAAGAAGACCCTGAGTACCGGGGATTTGCAGTTTGGCAACGTGTTTCGAGAATCTCCTGGTTGAAAGATCGTCGATAGAGTGCGTAAATCCCCCGAACCCTAAACCGGATGACCATAGGACCTTTCACATCGACATGCGTCCGGCAAATCATACATGCTGCGAGCCGGGACAGCCGTCAAGGGAGTTTAGGCGGTGAGAAACAAAGTCTACCCACTTCACAGGATCGTGTGTCCTTGGGAGGGGCGGCTGGCTTCTCGCAAAGTGCGAGCGATGAGCAGCTGGGTCATAGTCAAATCGCAAGTGAGTCGTCAAATGTGGCTTCGAAGTTGCTGCCGTATTATGCATTGCTTTCCTGTGACCCATCGTTCGCTTGTCAACTACCTGCCATCAGTCCGTCAAGTTTCGTCTGTATCCTAAGTCAGACTTGACACAAGCTTACCGCCACCGCTTGTCAAGCAGGTTGAACGCGTGGCATCCCATCTTCAAAGGCGAGTTGCTGGGCATCGCTTAGTCCTCCACGGTCTCAAGTTGTTCAGCTTATCCACGATCTGACAGCCGGGCCTCATGCGCATCGCCTCGATCCTTCAAGGGAAGTGGGATGAGCCAAGCACGCTTGAGGCGTCAGACGATGCATCTTTTTCGCCTTCCCATGCGGTTTGTGGTGGCCAAGATGCATGATATGCTCCTAACCTTCAGGGTAGCCTTGTGAGGCTGGCCCCTGGCCCATGAGGCATCTCAAACAGTATCCGCGCCAGACACCTGTCAACCCCCCGAGTGGGCTCTTCCGATGCGGGGGACAGAGGCCGGAGGCTGGCTCGTCCGGACGCAAGAATAGCATCCTCTGTGACGATATAGTAAGATGTCGCCGGGGGCAAGGGCCCCTGTTGGCATGAAAGATCTGTTGAGGCTCAAAGCTTGGCTTCCAGTCTTCTTTTGATGTCAATTACTGTCATCACTTTGACGTGCGGGTCATCGCGTTTCGACTCGTCTGGCTGCGGTGGCGGCGTTTCAACTCGGAAAGTTGCTGGTATATCAAGGTGTACTATAGACTATAACAACAGATGACGTTTCTTGACAGGCGTGCCGTATGGCCCGAGGCTGCCTGTGCCATGGCTTTGTATCTTTGGAGTCCCCGTTTGTATAACCTCCAGTTCACAGGGGCGTTTTAATAGCTAGACTGATCGTTCCAGTACAGGGTCTCATGGTATACCCTGTCGAAGGGGGGTCAGCATACAGGATTTCACTTTGCCTCCTCGTCATGATCCGAAGGCAATGCAAGCATATCGTGAGAAGGTGCAATCCGTAGAGGAGAGATCGAAGCATGGAGGACTCACTCGGGTCCGGTAGCATACAGGGGCCAGCCGAGCTTCAGCGTGATGTACTGTATCAGGTGGCTCGCGACCTTGATCTGGCCGACATCCGTCGGATGCCACTGTGGCGCGATGTCATTGTGCTGGAGGATGCCTGTGGTGTTGAAGAAATGCACGAAAGGTGACACCGGCTTACCCGTCTGCTCGGTGGTGTTTGTGACAGCATCCCAAGTTGTGGGGTTGGTTAGATACTCTTCCGAGTTGAAGTACTCGTAAACGCTGTATACTTCGTCCCGAAGATCGATATTTTGACCGTACGTATTGCCATCTTGGAAAAAGCCTTGCCACATTTGCTATGGTTGCATTTAGTGGGAATTAGATACTGACTGGAAGGTTGGACGTACCATGACTATGACCTGAGCTTCGGGCCACTTTCCGTGGATACCCTGAATGAGTCTCTTGTAATGCTCAACGTAGGTGGCTTTGGTGACGTTGTTTGCAGCATTCGCATCGTTTGTGCCGAGGTTGATGACAGCTAGGTCGGCAGGAGGGCTTTTGGAGAAGTCCCAAGGTTCTGGCTCATCTGCACAGGCTGAAGTTAACAAAATATTTTCCAGAATATCCTGCAGTGATCTGTGATTGGTTTGAAGAGGCTGCTTTCGCCTGATTCTCTGCTTGAGACTGAATCCACATACCTCCCCATATGTTGGCCGCCCGTCCACCCGTGTCCGATGTGTAGAACCATTGGTGAGATTGCCCTCGAGGATTGCCCCAACAGTCCTGGTCAGCAACGCAAATGCCCGGGTAGGCCGTGATGGAATACTCAGTGTCTCCCAGACCCGCGCCGACACCGTAGGCAAATCCCGCGAGCGCCTCGTACGTATTATACATGCCTGCTGATAGGCTATCACCGATGAATTCGACCCGACGAGGATAGTCGGGAATCTTGACAAGCTGTTCTCCAGAATCCACATGGACCTTGTCGATTTGGACTCCATAAGCCCAGTTTGTCACTCTCATCTCAAAAGTGACTGGACTGACAGGACCAGCTAGGTCGATACCTGGAGTTTTGGGGCTCACGAACTGGTGAGTGCCGCCCGCCGTGACATTTGTGTGCATCCAGTCTAGGCCCGCGATTCTGTAGGCGACAAGAGTGCTGCTAATAGTCTGATTACCGAACGTGACTGCAACTGTCTGACCGGTGAAGCCGAATTTGATGCCCGGGGCTCTACACAGCCTGAGTTTATGAACCTTTTCCACGGGGCCAGGGTACACTTACGCCCACCACGATATCTGCTTAGAGTCCCATCGACCTTTGTATGATATCTCATCGGCATCGGCATCGTACGTCTTGAAGTCGCCAAGAGTCGGATCCACCTTCGTATCGGTGAAGCTCGTTAGTCTTGGGCGGCCATTTTCTAAGATAGTTGCGGTGACAGCAGAGACACAAGCCAGTACCGTTGAGAGTGAGTGCATCATCATCATTATGGTGTATCAGCAGCCACTCGCCTGACAAAGACGTCCGGTGTAGACGATCTAACAAGAAGTCTGGCAACATCATGGGCACAGAGATACTAGCTTCTTATGTCAATTTGTGACCTGCGGACGTGATTGAGGGTAGCCATGCCGACCCCTCATGACAATACGAACTAAGAATCCGGAGCGGCATGAGATGGACCGAAACGAGCGGAAAACACAATGCTCCCCTAGCCAGAGTCACTTTTGGCTTGGAGAAAACGTGCCGGCTATTCGGGTCGTGTACCGCTCCGATATCCCAGATGCCGACAATTGTATAATGAAGTCCTCAACTCCCTGCCTGCGCCTCGCGTATCTCGTAAGACACTGCTCTCCTAAGCCTGAACAAAGCCCAGCGTGTACAGGCGCGAGACTGCTGACTCTTTGGCCCGTGACATCTTCTCGGATTCGAATTTGTCTAGTGGCAAGAAGCCTTCGATATTCTGTCCGTTGGTCCGAATATGCGATAGCGACGGGAAAAGACGTTGAGTATCTCGAGGTGTATTCCACGGAGGGAAGAGCTCCGTGGGCCCGATTGGTGAAAGTGAGGTGTGATGAAATGTGGATTCATCGGTGTGGGGTGCCCGCTGTGGCCCGGCATCCGGAGAAAGATACAGTCTTTTCCGGCCCGTCAGGTCGGGATAGTTGTGGGTATCGGAATACCGGGACTAGGAAGTGACACATTCCGTGGGTATTTGTTCTAGGCCGAGTGGCGTATTCCGCCAGACCGTTGAACGTTGACTTGTGTATTGGAAAATGCCCAATTTGCGTCACGTCGATGGCCAAGACTAAGTTGACTCCGGCTCTGGCTTGGTTCTACAGTCTCAACAACGTCAAAAGATAGCTTTGAAGCGGTGTTTGAAAACCAATATCCTGCATCAACACGATTGTCAGACACCTCTGAGCAATGCATTCAGTGTTGAGGAGATACTCGAATAAGCCTGGTTGATGGGAACTGAGATTTGGGCTTAGATCTGTCAAGTGCTAGGAAAGGGGGTTCCATACCCGAGGCAAGTGTCATGCAAGGCGTGATGTAATGTGCATATCGCTGCTGCGTTGAATCTCGTGGCGCGACCATGTGCATACATCTCTGCAGCATCCCACAGCGCGGCAGCTGCAGCAGTTGTTCCTCGTCTCCGGCACACGATCGTATTGGTGCATCGGTTCGTTCAGGCTGTGCCGATGGGGATGTGACGTATTTCCTTGTAGCAATTGACCCGGTCGAGCATGACATGTGTCTTTGGCAAAAAGAAAGACCACGCCGACACCAGCACGAACGATAGTGGTACTAGTAACATGGTAGAGGTAGCATGAGTTTTATTTGGTCTGCCGAGGAGTTGGAAGCACGGAAAAGAGCCATGGGCTCTCCTATCGAACTTTGAAGGTTGGTTGAACAAGGTAGGATGCGGATGGAATGGAATGTCACCTGTCCGTCCGGCCCCAATGCCAAACTTGTATCCGTACATAGATAGTCAGGGCGAGGGTCAGTCAGGATATCGTCTGAGCGTATTTCCGTACTTCGTACCAAGCCGCATTCCCCGGGATGCCGGCGGGGGATCGCTCGAAGCTATCATCCCTGCGGCAGCGAACCCAGTGTGACGGACTCCAGGGTAGGCACTGACCGCTCAGGTATCCCCACGGGAAAGCAAGAGCTGCCGATGGATAGGTAGCTTGGCCGATGTTCCAAGGTTTCGAAACGACAGACCGCCGAGTTGCAGTCATTCGGATGCTCCGATGAGGCCCATGTTTCTTTGTTGACAGAGCCTAGTTGCGCCGGCCGGGGGGTTTGTTTCGTGGGCAAAGCGAAGGAAAACGCGGTGAGATGGGCAACTCAATTTCGGGGACAGCAGAAAACGGCACCCGGAGCGAAGCAATTATGGCGATGAGGAGGGATCTAGAAACAAGGAAGTGTCATGGAATCAAGAAAATGGTAGAGGTTGTACGAGCGAGGGAGGACGTCAATCACGCGGCAGCGGTGGAACTTGAGGTGGTGAACAGACGCGGAAGGAAGAATGCGCCGTGAGGTACCTGCCGTTTGTGAAGGTCAAAACTTTGGGAAACAACCTACCTGGATGTCCGGCGCATCATCGTCACACCGAGCCACAGGAGACAGGTACTTCCTTCTTCACGGTACTTTGCGCGAGGTCGAGGTACCTCGCCACCCCGTGCACCTGCATCTACCGGTGTAAGGGACCATCCAACAACAACAACTTCAACAACTTGCTACATTTGATGAGACCCTCAAATAGCAAGCCCATCCGCCACCCTCCAGCATACTCGTCTACCTCGCCTCGATAGTTGGTAGCCTTTGTCTTGCTCCCGCTCGCTCGCTCATGAGTCTGGTGCCACCCGTCATCGTTTCCCCTCCCTTCGTCCGCTCGTCGCATCGCCAACACCATCACCTGTCTCTCGACCCCTCAATTACCGACCATCTTTCGAACCATCCCTAGCAATAACGTTCATCGAGCCGCGGGTGTCTTGGCCTTCTCCGAGGTAGTAGATAGCGATTTCAACCCCCATCACACCCTCTCGGAATCCATCATCACGAGCCCAGCAGGCCTCCGTCCAAATAGGAAGGCCAATAATCTTGCAATACCACCACGGCGGAATCACGGCGCTTGTCTTGAATTAACGATATCGACCGAGGGATGCCACACGGTTCCTGTCCATCCACACACCACTTACTCTCCGCTCCTGTCTGCCGCGTGCGCTACCTTACCTTACCTCACGATTCGCGACTGGGACTTTGGAACGGAACGAGAGACTGACAATAAGGCTGGCAACCAACAATCTTCGGTTATACTTACAGACTCCTTGCCGGCTCAATTCCCGTCACTGCTTTGCCAGGATCATCCATTGATTGCCTACCGAGTATTCTTAGCCTTGCAGCCACCTCCCGCCAAGATTGCTTTTCGCTACCTCCAGAGCAGTATTCCTACATTGTCGCTGCTGCTAGCTACTATAGCGCCTCAGGGATCGACCGTCAGCTGATACCGAGCTTTCCCCCATTGCGCAGGGGAAAAAGAAACAACCTCCCACCGTCTGGATACATCAAATCTGTCTGTACCAGGAGCTGTGTTCCGTCACCAGGGACCATCCCGTTCGCCTGTCCTTTGTGACGGCGCCTTTGCGCTGTTTTCTCCCCAACAAGTCAAAGCGGCCGAGACCTGGTCTAGGTCTGAGCCTTGGTGACCTGAACCAAGACCTGTGCGGGTAGCAGCGACTCGCAAGGCATCACGGCGGTGGAGGGCGCGGACTCACCGGTTGTGTATCACCAAAAAAAATCCCCAACTTCGAACACTGCTTCTCACTCTTTCTCCTTCACCTCCCCTTTCCTTCTGTACGCCTCTTCCTCAGCCTTCCCCCCCGCCCATTCGAACACTTTGACGACACTCCTTCGATCCGATTCGATCCCATGCTTTCGAACATTACGACGATACAGTCTACCCATTCGACATCATCGAAGCCACACTTATCATAATAGTCTTTGGGCCAGTCTGAACTCAATTCGCCCGCGCGCCGAGCTCGCAGCCCGATCTACCAGCAATGATCTCCGTTGGCTCTACGATATCATGACTTTGCGCGCGTTACCATCGCCCAAACAAAGGCTACATTACTTGCCGGCTCCGAGCCACAG
Organism: Colletotrichum tamarilloi; assembly: GCF_030869305.1. Taxonomy (NCBI): domain Eukaryota; kingdom Fungi; phylum Ascomycota; class Sordariomycetes; order Glomerellales; family Glomerellaceae; genus Colletotrichum; species Colletotrichum tamarilloi. The sequence continues at coordinate 213,141 of NW_026849422.1, forward strand.
CCCATGCTATTCGTCGCGCTCGCATCTGCAGCTGCACCTCTCGCCTTCGCCCCCGACTGTCGTCAAACCCCTCCTCTCCCTCGAACCCCACCTCCGACAGGGACAATACCCCGAATCTCGTCGCCGCCGCCGTAGTGCCGCACGGCTATCATCCATCATCGAACATAGACGATCCCAACGCGCAACGATCTCAATCACAACCGCAAGTCTTGCTCTCACCCAGCTGCGCACGGTGCGCTGCACCGAGCCATGTCGACCACCCAAGCCAATGCAGTGCCGGACACGCAATTAGGGTTGAGCTATGAAGAGATACAGCTACTGCGTCAAGGACAAGCGGCATTGGGCCAGGGGACAGGCGGAGGCGGCTCGAATTCGTCGCGAGCAGCAAGTCGCGCGTCAAGCCAAGGACTGCTGCTGCTGGACAGCACCTCATTGGCAGCTCTAGGACGGTACTTTGACCGGGTCATGAACCAGATCGAACAACAGATCATTTACCTTAGCGAACAAAGCCAAATGTTTACCATGGCCCAATTTGACCGAGCTGGCAACCTGATCGAGGGTGCTGACGCCGAGATCCAGCGGTATCACGAGCTTCTCCGGCAACTTGACGAGTTGGAACTCGACTTTGATCGAATAAGGCATATCAAAGAGATTGTACGAGGGTACAGATCACGAGTCGAAGAGATGGAGCGTGAACTGGAACGGAGTGGCTCATCCTCCCGGCACAGAGAAGGCCACCACTCTCACAGGCATGGTCACTCGCATAGCCACCGGCACGGACACGAGAGTTCTCGTCGACACCGACACTAAATCATTCCGCGTACGCGCAACGAAGGAAATTGCGCCTCGGGAGCTTCAATGCTTGGCTGAAAAAAATACCAGATCAAGCGTATATGAACAAAATGTTGAAGGATGGCAACAGGAGCGCATCTCAAAATTGTGGTGGAGTAGAACATATCGGTCACACGACCGCCACAGGATCTCATAAGGCTCAGAGATTGGCTCGATAACGTTTTACCCCGGCGGGAACATACAGCACCGCGGGATTGAATTTACGAGCCATGACGAAGAGCAGCTCTATATTATCCGGTCGTGCGACCTAACGGCCAATGGCGGTCCCAAGACGGAGAGCCTCGCGGCTGAACAAGATGGAAAAGCCTCACGGCTCGGTGGTCTTATTTCAAGGCGTTTGATTTCTTCGATTTCTCTCTTATTAAAACAGCGGGGGCTATCTCGGTGCTTCACGAATGCCTGTTTGGCTGCTATCGGGAGGCGTTGCGCAATCTTCTCGAGCTCAAAATACCCATCTCTTCTACTGTGTACGGAAAACCAAAGCTAAGCCTCGCGGCATTGTACATGATCCAGGTACATGGATCTTGTTGGCATATTCGAGTTATTTCTCGAGGTTATGAGTTACGTTTCTTTACTTAGTCTATGAATTCCTGTCCTGAGCGCGACAGATATCTACCCACCTACTGGACAAATATCGTCATTTACCAAATTTCAACTGTATCAAAAAAGTATAGCAAATTTTCGCTATGAGTTCATAATACACTTTTGGCCTAAAGGGCACCTTCGACGGTACAGGCTGGGCGCTTAGCCAGGGGCCTGGCACACACACTCTCTGGTTTCAAAAGCCCCCCTTTTGAAATGAGGCAACTCTCGATCGCAGCTGCGAACTACTTTGGGCACACATGTTGGGCAACGAGGCGCATTATTCGCCCGTTCTTACGACCCATTGATGCCTTGGCACCTGCCATTGCTCTTGTCTCTTTCCCCGCTGGAGCCGATCCGACCTTGAATATTGCTCGTGAGGTCATTCGTTGTAACAGGAGACTGGAGTACCCCGGTGCCCCCCCTCTGCCTCTTGTTGATTGTCCCCTTTTGTCGGCGACATCTCCGTCTCCGTGGCATTAGTACAACGTCAGGCGAGGGACAGTAGAAAGGAAATAGGACAGCGAGAGGGAATTAGCACGCAATGTTGGTGCGCTATTTTCTTTTACTTTTTCTACCTTTCGTGGTGTTGCTGTTTAGCATCAGGTACCGCGCCCTCGGTGCCCTCTGCCTGTGGTAGACTGGGAGAAAGGAACTCTACCTGATCCATATTCAGACGGAAAACGCTGAACTCAACCATGCACACGTGGGTTTGTATTTGATAATAAGATGTTTTCTGTTGAAAATTCTCCTCGGCGCTCTCTACGCTAGGCCGCCGACGATTCCTATCACCCGAGACATGAAGATTGGCTTGATTAGAAATCGTCATCACGAGAATGGCCTCCCCCTCTAACCAATCATCTGAAAGTCAATTGTCAAAGTATTGATATGAGATTCCATGTTGAGGAGATCCATGGCCGAGCTTTACGCCTAAGCGTGGTTGTGCTCATACCGCGATGCAAGTTAGTATGCAAGTCCTCCCACAGAAGTAACGAAAACGAAAAGCCGATGGACCTGCCCAATACCTTTTCCCATTGCTCTCATTGCTCTGACCACATTGGAAAAGCAGTTGATTATGAAGGGACGAGCGTTCTGTGCTGCCGATCTTCTTCTCTTCTGGTGAGATGTGTTATTGTTTCTTACCAGGGTAGCAGCGGTCGTCTGAGTTGAGCCAGCTGTTGACGATTTCTGGGCCCGGGTCGGGTATGGCGCTTTTTGTGCATGTTATAGAGTCCCTTGTATCCTCATATGCAGATTATTTTACTGTCAGTCAACAACTCGAGTTTGTGTCATATTTCACCGTCGTAATCTATAAGTTGAAAGGGGTTGAGGGGAACGCATATGTCGAGTCTCGCAAGATTGGACATCTTCCCACCTGCTTGAGCACCTTGCAACAATTCCGTACTTAGCTCTTGAGGAGGTGCCAACTTTGAAGGGTTGTTGCTTTTTTTTTTTTTTTTTTTTTTTTTTTCAATTTCAAGATTTGTGCTAGTTGACAAGGCTAATAACTCACATGCCTTTGAAGAACACTAGAAGGGGCTTAGATCTGTCAATGCAAATTTTGACATCTTTACATTGTTTGAGACCATTCTGGAACTCCCATGCTTCTATACTGAGGTTCGCCCATGAGAGTAAATACCTGATGAAATAAATACTTCCACCACTCTCAAGCCCCCCGACTATCCCAAAGATTCCTAAACCGCGATGCCCGACCCAACAACTCCTTCGGCTTACCAACCTCTACCACCCGGCCCTCATGCATCACAACGACGACATCATACCCAACAATAGCCTCCAAGCGATGCGCGACCTCAACAACAGTAACGCCCGCCTCCTCAAACTCCTCCCCCAGCACCTTTCTAACCTCCTCATCAGTAGCATGATCAACGTTGCTCGTCGCCTCGTCAAGCAACACAATACCTCCCCCCCGCGTCTGCATTCTCAACAACGCCCTCGCGAGGCAGAATAGCTGCTTCTGTCCCGCGCTCAGCCCCGTCGCGGACATTTCTGCCTCGAGACCACCCCGCGCTTCGATGGGTTCCCAGACCTTCATCTTGCGCAGGGCGGAAATCAGATCCGCGTCGGGGGTGTGGCCTCCGGGATCGAGGTTCTCGCGGACGGAGCCTGGTAGGAGGACGGGATCTTGTGGGAGTGTGGTGAGGGATGTGCGGATGGTGGAGCGGGGGAGGGTTAGGAGGGAATGGGAGGCGATTTTGAGGTCTCCTCCTCCTTCTTCAGACTTGAGATCCAGCAGGCGGAGGAGTGTGAGGAGGAGGGAGGACTTGCCGGAGCCGGAGCGACCGCATATACCAACCCTCTGACCCGGTTGTATTGTCAGGGATACATTCCTGATGACTGGTTCAGTTTCGTCGCTGGATCGGATGTTAGCTCGCTTTAAGCTTCCGTACAGGGCTCACGATGCAACACTTGCCTATAAGCAGCCGTCACGTTCTCAATCTCAATCTTTCCGCCCCGCGGCCACGCCGGCGGCATCTCATCCGTCTCGCCATCACGGTCCTCGCGCGGGGTATACCGCACAAAATACTTCAACCTGGCGATCGCACCAAGGCTCGTCTCCAACATGGTCCACATCTCGATGAAGTCGCTCAGCGTCTGATTAAAGTTGATGATATTCACCATGGCGAGACCGATGGCGCCCATCGTCGTGGCGTTCGTAAAGTACAGCGCAAACGCCACGAGAACGACGGCCATGCCCGCGATAAACAGGTCCAGAACGACGTTGAGCCACCGCTGGACGCAGAAGAAGAGGTAATACGGCCGCTGCGAGGCGTCGAGCAGCGCGTGGTTCTCGCGGAGCATGGCGGGGGACCAGGCGAAGGCGCGGATGGTGGGTAACCCGACCAGGACCTCGGAGAAGTGGGTGAAGAGCGGGGATTTTGCTTCGAGGTCGATGTGGCGGAGCTGGCGGGAGGTGCGAAGGTAATACTTTTGCAAGAGATAGAGCGCGAGGAAGGACGGGGGGATAAGCGCGGCGATGTAGGAGCTTCCCGTGGCGATGATGGCGGTCTCGGCGAGGACGGTGAGAAAGCTGTACATTGCGGTCCAGGCGGAAACGGGGAGGCGGTGGTCTATGAGGGCAATGTCTTGGCTGAAGCGGTTGAGGGTTACGCCGCTGTCTGTTGTTGTGAAGAAGTAGAGTGGTGCGCTTGAGGTGGGTTAGTCATTGACGAGACAAATGATGCGAATGAGGCCGGTCAGGGGTTCAGGGGTGGGATGGGGATGGTCTTACGCAAGAGCTGCTTGGAGAAGAGTTTGATGGAGGTGGTTCGCGGATCGGGGGATGGCGAGGAGCATCCAGAAACTTGAATAGTCAGTAAGATGAAATTGTTGTATGAGATGTAGTCGGGAGGCTCACCCTAGTGATGCGCCGTTGAGAACGATGCAGAGGAGACCAAACATGACATAGATACCAAAATGCATAGCCGGCCGGTCGTTCGTGCCGTGTTCAGTCCAAATTCGCAACCAAATTTCTACCAACCCGGGTTAGCAATGCAGCTCCTTTCGTATAGAACAAAGTTTGAAAAAAAAGCAGGGACACTCACGAGGCATCTTGGTGAAAGCAACAAACAAGATATTCAGGATGAGAAACACAATCAAGATGGGCCATCCGATTGAGTTGAGGTACATCCGGTAGCACTCGGTGTCACCCGTCTGCCTCGTCAGCTCGGCCTCTGTGCCTCCGGGAGCGACGGCGACGGGTCGATCTGCTCTAGTAGGCTTCGAGTCTTTGACCAGATCCTCGGTTGATACATCGTCCTCTCCGGGGTCTTTGCCTTTGGTCTCTTCCTCAACGAGATGACCCCATGCGGAGCGCGGAAGAGAGTCGAAAGAGACTTGGTTATGGAGAATGGTACCATCTTGAATCATGGTGATATTGTCGGCCGAGCGGAGGAAGTTGACTGTGGGCTTGTCAGTCACACCTTGGGCGCTGGGCTATTACGTGGTAAAACAGACTTACCATGGTTCGTTGCGAGCAACACCGTCATGCCCGCTTGACGTAGAAGCCCATCCGGGCCTAGAAGACGCCGGAAGACAGCTTTGGACGTTGAATTATCGAGGCCGCTGAAGACGTCGTCTAGAAGAAGGAGCTTCCTGCGAGAGTAGACGGCGCGAGCCAAAGCCTGTTACATTTTCGCGTGAGTTAATCGGTGCGATTACAATGATACCGCTCATGTCGGTAAGTAGTCAAAACTCACCACTCTCTGCTTCTGACCGCCGCTCAGAGCTACGCCACCAGTGCCGACAATGGTATCCTCGGCCTCGGAGAACAGCGCAATGTCTTCGTCTAGCGTGCAGGCGTGCACAACGGCAGAGAACCAGGCTTGGTCGAAAGGTGCCTGGCCGATGACGTTGTCCTTGATGGAAACGTTGCGCAGCCAGGCGGACTGGTCGCAAAAGGCGACGGACAAGGTGTGAAGCGTGATGCTGCCGGTCGAGATGCCGGTTTCTCCTAGTATGGCTTTCAGCAGCGATGACTTTCCGCAACCTACACGTCCGACGAGCATTGATATGGTAGCTTGTCGAAGGGTGAGAGACACATTCTTCATCATCTCGGTGCCGTCTTTTGAAACTAGCGTCGCATCTTCCATAATGACCACGGGCTTGTTGGTATCGCCCGAGGCGACGGAGGATCGATCCGTCCTCCTCAAAGACACAAGCTCAATTTCATTATCATTGGCCAGCTGGATAGCTTGCGGAGTTAGAGGCTGCAAATCGGAGCCGCCGCGCATACTACTAGGCAGCGCGCGGTCAGAGTCCTGAGAAACCTTGGAAGAGCCCGTGATGATCTGCCGCTGGTCGACAATCTCATCCAAGAGGAGGAAGTCTTGAATGCGCGTGAAGCAGCCAATGGCACCCATGAGCTGCATAATGGACGAGATGAGCTTCATGAGGGGCTGCGATACCAGAACGATGATGGACAGAGCTGTAAACGCCTCGGCGATGGTGAGCCCTTGCTCCGCTCTTGTCCAGAAGACGGCGGCGGCGATGATAACGATTGGAGTGAATTGCTGTGCAACTCCGCCTGGGAAGGGACGCTTTGTGTCAGTGTTTTCTCTTGGTGAGAAAGCGATGTCAGTGGGAGGGGGAGGATCTACCGATGATACTCAGAACGGTGACGAGGATTCTGAACTTGGTGGAGAGCTTCAGCTCCGAGACGCGTAGCTTCTGGATGATATCAGAGAAGTGGTCCGTCAGACCCATCATCTTGATGCCCTTGATCTGCGTGAGCATGGACGAGGTGATGGAGACACGCTTCTGCACGCCTTGGTTCCATGCCACACGTGCCGGAGCCATGAGGGTGGAGAGTTTGCTCGTGACAGCAGTGCAGACTAACATGTGTATTAGTATGTCTATGGCATCTTTGAAAGAAACAGAATAAGGTGCAAGAAAGACAAGATACGACGACTTACCCAAGCCTGGAATAAGGAGGAGAAAACAAGGAGGGCCGACCTGTCGGTAAAGCAGATACACCCCGACCGGGAGTTCAATGGCCGCCGCCCAGACGTCGTGAATAAAGGTCATGGACGCAGCAATAGCCTCAATGTCAACGCTCATGAGCGTCACGGGCGCCAAGTCATTGATCATGGAAGCATCGAGGCTGAGCGTCTTCTTGAAGATGAGGGAGACGAGACCGCCGCGGAAGAGCGTCACAAGCTGGAAGGTCATATGCTGGTACCAGCATCTTGAGACCTGGTAAAGCGTCTTATTAGCTGGGTGCCGAGATGGCAGTATCTTACGGGCGCGGGGAGAACTTACAGCAATTCCACAGTATATCAACGCCGTTGCGCCGACGAGACCCCCGGCAACGTTCCGTGAGTCTTCCGTCCGAGGGCTCCCGACAAAGTTTACAATCTGGTTGACGAGGAAGGGCTGAGAGAAGATGAAGCCCGCAAAGAGTAATCGGGGAAGGACCGCTGCGAGAAAGGTGGTTCTGTATGCCCAAAACACGCTTCTGATGAGGCTCCATTTGCTATTTTTCGCCGCTAGGTGCTCTGTGATCAGCTTGAGTTTCTTCCCTTTCCCCCTTCCTTGGACTGCAGAGAGACAGGTGTCAGACTTACCCCTGGACCACACCCGGTCAAGTCTACCAAGCAAAACCGTCGAGTCAAACTTGGGATCAATCGGCCCCAGATCCTCCAACCCAATGAGAAGTCTGAAACCCTGGAAGAACAAGCCGTTCAACCACCAGAATAGACTCCTGCTCACGACGCCGGTGGTGCACTCCACCGCGACATTCTTCTCGCTGTCCGGCAGGTACGCGCGCTTCGGCGTCTCCTCCAACGCGAGCATGACGGCCTTGACAGCGAGTAAGGCCGTGAAAACGCATGCGATCGGCGTGAGACCGTCCCGGATCCACAGCGTTCTGGCGTGCGCGGTGTCGAGGGTGATGGTCAGGACGAGGTACCCGCCGAGAAGCAGGGACGGCCTGACAGAGCGTTTGTGTTCTGTGTAGGACAGGACTCCTATTGCGATGGCCTCGATGAGGGCGATTGCGCTTTCTGCTACTGAGGTTTTCGTTTTTGGGGCGGTTGGGAGAGACCATAGTGTGATGAGGGCTATTTGAAGGCAGAGAAATGCGGTTACGGCTGACTGGGATCCCATTAGTATTCTTGCTTCAGAGTTGGGCCAACAAGGGTGAATCATCAGTACCAGCTTCAGCCATAGAAGTTTCCCTGAGCGGACGCGGATTCCATTGCGTAAAAGTGAGGAGATTCGGACTGGGACGAGGAGGATGAAGAGAGCGGACGGTAGGATGGAGAGTATGCTCTGCTCGAATAAGACGGTAAAGTCAAAGTAGCCGCGCACCTGCGGGCCGAAGTAATCGTCGCCTCCACTCATTGCGAGATGGTAATGACCGTCAAGATAATTCGATTCCTTTCGAGCGATACTGAGTTGTCGGCCACCATTCAAGGTGGAACAACGGCGAGCCTAGCAAGCTATCCCATTGCGAGCTCGTGAGAGGTCTGAATGATTCTTATATAAATGAAGCGAGTTGTGTAACAGTCTATTTCGAAGGCAACAAGATTGCTTATCCAGCTTCCTGTTTGAGGTCGAAGCCAATGCTGACTGCCTGGGCAAGGGAAAGGAGTGTTGCGCGTTGGGGGTTCGAAACAACATGGATTGTCCAATCATAGCCCATAGGTAGACTTATACGAAGGATTTCGTGCTTGCGCGAGCCGTATTCGCCCCGATTAGGGAAATGCGTCTTATCGGGGTCCAGTTCACTCGTGTAACCAACCGTTTGTTGACCGTTGATCTCGACCTGTGCCTCTTGGGTGCAGAGATGACGCGATGTACATAGTCCCCGTTGTATCAATGCAATACCGCGCTTTCATTTATCCGATTATATGCATCGTGCATTTGTTTGTTTGTCAACTCGTGGCTCTCAATGACATCGTCGCATCACTAATGGACTAGGGTCATTCATTTAACATTTTCTCAATATCTAGAACATGTCGTGTTCTAGGACTTGAATACACCACCACTTACTGGTTTTGTGAGCGGTTAGATTGCGTTCATCAGTACATCACTGAGTTCTATCCTGCGACCGTGAAGCAGGGTGAGATGGTTTCCCCACGCTCTCTTCATTGCAAACCCCCAGTAGTACCATCGACCCTCAGCCCGCCGCACCATGCCGAGGTTCTCTCAATACCGATCTCCTCCAGCGTAAGTCTCGGTCTCTCGATCGAGCATCTCACGATACCACAGCTTGGCAAACGTATCTCTCCGAGTCAACCTCATTCTTTCTCATACGCCACGCTTCTAGAAGCTAACCGCACGCTCTTCTCGACAACATTCTTGGCCCAGTGCGGTCTGCCCCTCACTTCCTTCGTCGACCATTCGAACGCCTTGGTCCCAGCTGTGTAGCGTCTTGGCTTCTGCGTCAATGTTCGGTATCCACCGCAAAGTGAAGACGGGCATGGCATGTAACATGACTTGCGCATCTTCAGAGTTCCGAAAAATAGGGATTGCAGTACGAAACAGGGTGGACTTTCGTCAGGCAAACAAGACTTCGCCTGGCCGGTTGTCAGCGTGATGCACAGCGCGAACTCGTCCTTTGGACATGAGGCCGTGGAAAAGGCTGCTGCTGCGTGTGCCCGTGGCGATGACGCCGGCGATAGACTGCTAGCTAATATTCCCCAGACTCAGCATGGCCGGGCCAGCGCACTCCAGCTCATCACAGATGGCGTACAGGCAGATGCTACTCTGGACGACCGGCAGACCTGTTGATTCATCGAGCGTGCGAGCACATGGCTGTAGTTTTCGACGTCGAGCCGCTAGCTTCGAGGTGCACGTGATGCGAGGATGGCGAGTGCACCGAACGTTCATCCCACCCGTTTTGGAATATACCACCTCACGGTCGTACCTTCCCGTGCCTTCCGTGAGAACCCGTTATACCCCCCCTCAAGTCCGTTCCTGTCACCAGCCAGCAGGCGCCCCCTTGGGGGTCAGGTCAAAACTGGCTGGGTGGTGGAGTGGTTGAAGTCCACGAACAGCCTAATCGGTGAAGGCTTTGAGAGAGGTCCCGTGTTCGAGTCCCAGCATGAGCACCAGAGATGTAGCCCCCATTCGCCACCGGGGGGGTGAACTCTTTTGGTTTTTGTTATTGTTATCGTAACTTGAATTGATTAAGTAATCTAGCTTTTTAGATAGTCGGGTGTGAGATGCTGGTCACCCTCGAGCTATCCGAGGTTCTTATAGCATGTCAAGGGAATGGCAGAGGGGGATAGTCCTTGCCTGTTTATTGGTGAATGTTACAACCCTGCCAAGGTAAGGTATTGACCCAAGCTTAGGCTGATGATACAAGAGGAGCTTGCCATCTCGATGAATGACACGATTAAGCGTCAATTAAGTCCATTGCGTCGTAGGAAAACACCATCCCGAACCTGCAGGTGACAGAGAGAGTTGCCCTGAGATCCATACCCGACATGCTGAAACATCACTCACCTCGACGATATGAATTTGCCCTCAGATTAGCTCTCTCATGTTCTCACGGACAACGGCCGAGGGCTGTAAACCCATCGTGCTGTCTGCAACTTTGGCTTATTTGGACTATGGTCATCACCGGGCAATTCTGTATCGTGTTGCTGCGTAGGCTGCTAGGCTGGCAGTTCTCGAAATCTGCAATCGACGTTAGCCCTCCATCACCATAGCAATGAGCAAACTGTCAAAAGCTGTTGTCGACTTACCGGCCAGCTCCGATTGAAAACTATATTTTGTCCTGTCACGAGCAAGTTCTCTCCGAGGCAGACACGATAAGCGCCTCCGAAAAGAGTGCCCGCTGTGACGCAAGGAAGGAAACTGCTTCTAGGTAACTGCAGAATGTCGTCATTGCGGCACGAGATTTCGAAGAACGTGGTGCCAGCTGTTGCAGAAAACGCAGCGAAAACATCCCATGCTGGGGAAACCCAGATGGGTGCCTGCTCAGATCTCTGTTCTTTGGTGCTGGTCTTGCCATCGAGTGGAGGGTTCCGTTGCAGAACCGCAGAACCCGATGGTCCCGTAACCGTTTGTGAAAGCTTTCATCAATGCAGGCGGGGTGAGGGAAGGGGGTAAGGAAGGTGCATTAGGTGGACGAGAAAATGGGCGAAAAATACTGGTAGAGCATGGTGGGAACAAGATGGAAACCAACTTGGCGTTGTCGAAAAAAAGACAGCATGGGGAAAAATATCCGCCGCGCTCCTGGGAGGGGGGTCTCGCCAAATCTCACTCGAGAATTTGCGCAAGTAGCTGCTTTGACCCAGAGAGGAATCCGTCAGGAGATAATGTTAGATACATTTCCGCGCCATGTTGAAGCTGAGGCTGGAGAGTAGCTGCTGGGATGAGGTCAGTCATAAAAGCCCCGATTCTCATGTTCCGCCCCAGGGAGCTTACCTATCTATTCAAGGCACTGGGTTTGACAGCGGGAACTCCGGATCCAACAGACTGTGCTAAGAATAAGCCTTCGGAAATTCCGCGCCCATCTTTTGTGTCAATGGTGGCAGAGGTGGCATTCGGGAGGCGTCTTTGGTTGAGGGTGGAAGAAGCAAGTCGCGGTTGAAGAAGTCCAGTCAGGCGCGCTGCGCGACGATGGGAGCTTTGGGCGCCCTCCACTTTAATCTCGCACAGCCACATTTATATGGCACCACCAGCCACACCTTGGCATCTCTTGAGCCGACATTGAGAACAAGCTTGAGGGTCATCTGAACGAGGAAAAAGCTAGGCGTATGTTTTTCAATCATACACTCGTGATATGGTTCTAACACGTACTCTCTACTCAAAGTCTATCCTTCTCGACCTCGATAGCTTCCTTCAACCTAGCCTCTATCCGGGTAATCACGTCCGCATCGTACAGGTCCTCCAACTTGGTATCGTCCTTCTTAAGGTACTCCTTCTCGTGGCGGAGAGCCTCGTCTCTAGTCATACACACCAAGTCGCGGAAGCGAATGTTGGACCACTTCTGCTCCTCGGCGCCCTCCCCAATGCGCAGCTTGGTCTGGCCCTCGGGCCGTCTCCACCGTACCAGCACGAGTCTGTTGATGAGACCGGTGACGGCGCTGCGTCCCTTCCACAGCTCCTCGGTCAAGAAGGCGGCGTCGCCGAGGGAGACTGGGATGCGGAGACCCTTGGACTCTTCGATACCGAATCTGTGGTGGACGATCCTCGTCTCGGAGCCTTGAACGAATGCTACAATGTCTGTGTAGAGCTTGTCGCGGTTCTTGGCCGGGACGTAATCGAGGGGGTATCCTAGAAGCTTTGTTAGCCTGTGAAATTAGATGTATTCGCTTCATGATTTTCTTACCTGAAATGCTGAGAATGACGTGGTTCGCGGCAATGTACCCAAAGACGGCGGGCATTGTTCCAAGCACGGGCAGAATGCGGACTCTGAAAGTCGGCAAAACACTGAGATCGCCAACCTGGCCCTTCTTGAACTCTTCTTCGTCGAGCGGCAAGAGAGCAGCCTTGCCCTCGCCGGCGACCTCAGTCGAGTACACGACAGGAATACCACCCGTCACGCCCTGCAGCTTCAGCTTCCTGCGAGTAGCTCTGGAAAGCCCGTCGTCGGTGCTGGCTCCGATATCGCCGACGTTAACGCGCGTAGGATCGCCCTTGGCCCCGGCTCCCATGGAGGAGATGACGGGGATGCCGTGATCGTGGCAGTACTTGAGCAGAGCGACCTTTGTATCAATGTTGTCAATCGCGTCGACGACGTAGTCCGGCTTCTGTCCGTCCTCGGCCCAGGGCGCAAGCAGCGCATCGGCGGCAATCTTTTCAAATTTTTGGTTCTTGAGCTCGTACTTGGCCCAGGGGGCGATGGCGATGAGGCGGCGGTAGAGGCACTGGACTTTGGGAATACCGACGTCTGCCAACGTGGCGACGGCGTGTCGGTTGAGGGAGCTGAGGGTGACCTGGTCGAAGTCGATGAGGCGGATCTTGGAGACGCCTGAGCGGGCGAGAGCGGCGGTGCAGTGGGAGCCAACGCCGCCGCAGCCGACGACGACGACGAAGGCGTTGCGGAGCTTTTGCAAGCCGTCGTCTTTCAGGAAGACCCTGTTGCGGGCGAGTTGTTCGAGAATGAGTTCCTCGTCAAAGTCGCCGGCCTGTGCTCTCCTGGCGAGGGCCTGGTTGCGGGCATCCTCCTTGTCTACTGGGGGCGATGCGGCGCCATACCGAGTGAGCTGTGAGATGTGATTAGTTTAGAGGTTCATGTCATGATGTTAACGGTCCAGTTACCTTGGCAGCTTCCTCGGGAGAGGAAGGGATGGACTTTTTGAGATCTTGAATTCGTTCTTTTCTTTCGAATGCTTGGTAGCCAAGGATGAAACATGCTACCGTGGCGCCTGACAACACTGCAGTTGCCGCCAGTTGCGCATGCGGACTTGACACCGCTTTAGAGAAAAATGAAGACATTTTCAATCTCGCACACTCATCATGCAAGATGATGAGCTTAGTGAAGTGCCACGTCAACAGGGAGAGGGAGTGCCTTGAGTGGCTTTCTGTCAAGCCAGTCTTACACGAGCTTCGGGAGGACCCTCTCAATGTCACTGGCGATGGGTCTAAGCAGCACCTTCAAGTCAGGCTTCTATTGCACTTTCGCCGGTCAAAGGGGAAAAAAAAAGTTGCTGTAGGTGAGTGACCAATCAGCATCTCCAATTCCAGCTGACAGCGGAACATTCGCCCACCGACACCACCGACCGCACCGGCCATGAGTGGCCCCACTTCGGCATCGAATCTTGGATGCATCGACCACTTCGGACTGGAAGCTCCCTGGTCACTTCAAGCTCTGAGCTTCCCGAATGTTTAATTCTACCGCAGAGAAGTCAACTACGACACAACCACCGACGGACACCCGCCAGGAACCAACGAGCCTCACAACCGCATGAACACAACAACACTCCCGATCTGAAGTTTCCTTGGCCCGCAGCCACGATGCGCCAGCGCCTAGCCCTCCGCCGAATCCTCCTCCAGAGGCTCTTCCGGCTCCAGACCACCCGGCCCTTTACGAGCAACACATCCCTCACCTCCCGCAGCAGGCCACAGCTTCCCTTCCTCTCGATTCCCGTCGTCACGGCGCCGCGGGCCCGCTACTTCACCACAGAAAAGAAGCGCTTCCTGCGCTACGAGGGCCGTCTCTTCTTACGCTATAATGTCTCCATCTGGGGCGGTGCCCTATGCATCCTCGGCATCGTCTTCCTGCTGAACCAGGAAGGACTGGAGAAGGAATACCCCACGCCGCACGAGTGGTCCTACCTGACGCGCATGGGCATCCGTGGCGCCAAGAATGCTGCCCGAGATACACCCGGCCACAGCGTGAACTGGGTCGAGGTCATCGTGACATGCAGAGGCGCGCTGGCTCGGCTGGAGAACCCGGATATCGACGGCGCGGCAATCCGGGAGCTTCTCGACGAACCTCTATCCATCGACGGCATCGGCAACGCGGGCAAGGACGTCTCGGCCAAGAGCGAGAACTGGAGGCGGGGCTACTACGAGGTGCTGATGCTCATGGCGCAGGCGGCGGAGCAGCTCGACGGCTGGGTCAAGGACCGGACGAGAAACATTATATTCCCCGCCGACGTCGTCTTGGGCCCTTCCAACCCGCACCCGAAACCCATTCCTCCTGGCGCGGAGAGCGCGCCCCGCGAAGAGGACTGCGAAGTTGCCTACGAGCCCGCCGAGAACCACTACCTCCGCATCCTCACCACAAAGGGCTTCACCGACCGACAAAAGATGGACGCCGCCCTCGCTTACGCCTCCTTCCTCGACTACAAGCAGATGCCCGACGCCGCCGAGCGCATGTACCAGTGGGCGCTCACTCTAGCCACCGCAACCGCCCCGAGCGACCCTCCCCTCGTCGATCTCCGCACCTACACCATCAACGAGAAGAAGACGACGTTGCCGTCCGAGAACGTGCTGACCGTCCTCACCTCCATCGCCCTCCACAAAGCGCGCAACGACGACGTCAATGCCGCCCTCCCCATCTTCATCTCCGTCCTCCGCGCCCGCCGCGCCCTGCCCCAGGTTCCTCTCCCGGGTCAAGAACGTCCCACAGAGACGCCTGCGACGCTGTGGCAGAGGATATGGAACCTAGCACAGGCACCCAGGTACCCCGCGCCACCGGACGACGGCACCCGCCCCCCCTGGCGCCACCCGCAGGAACTCTGTGAAGAGGCAGGGCTGAACCTCTACATTGGCGAAATCATCTACGCCGCCGCGGCAGCCGCCAAGGATTCCTCTTCCAAGAAGCAGGCCGCGAACCGCGACGAGGGCCTCGCGTGGACGCGCGACGCAGTTGACCTCGCCGAGGAGCAGCTGCGCAAGCTCGGCCCGATTGGCGGCGACAAGGAGGCCCGTAAGACGTGCCGCGAGTGTCTCGGCACGGGACTGCAGAACTGGTCTGCCATGGTGGCTAGCTTGGCCAGAGAAGAGGAGGCCAAAAATCAAGCCGCGCCGGCGAAATCCGCGTTTGGGTTCTGGACGGAGACCAAGACCGAGGAGAGCAGGTGGGCGGCGGAGGAGAAGGTTGTCAAGGAGAGGATACGGCGGACCAGGGAGCTGTTGGTGCAGGTCGAGCCGCCTGTTGCTGGGTTGGCTTCGTTGCTTCAGGTGTAAGAAGGGGCACATTTCGGTCGAGGTTGGCGCAGCGACGAGGAGCAAACTTGTACAGTAATGTTGTTTCAGCAACTTCATATCAATGATACCATTTGCGCATTCGATGTCTTGTTTGTCAGATGCTGGCAGCGAAGTATTATCAGTCATTACTGATTACGGGATATAGGTACATCACATTTGTTGTTCTTACCCATTCACAAGCCACGGCAGCGCTTTCAGCATGAATGGCAGAGCAAATGTGAGTTGCTAACTTTTGTGATCACGACTAACTGCCTCGCGCCAGCTCTCCTATTAAATGTTTGAGGCCTGATAGTAACCATCGTGCCCAAGCGAGCATAATGTCCCATATGCTACCATCCCCTATCCGTCGATGACACGGCCCGTCATCATCTCTCAAGATTCCTCCCAAGCATCGCTCTGCTGCTCATTCTTCTCAACCGCAAGCTTCTGAATACCCTCCAGGACCTGGCAATGTTCATGGTCCTCAGGCGCCATAGCATATCCGATACTCGGCTTCGCAAATTCGGGCATATTCTCCCACTGCTCGTCGAATCCTCCCGCCGCCCACTCCTCCTCTGTCGGCACATGGGGGTCGACGGCGACAACCTCCGGGTGGCGGTAATCGGGGCCGGCGAGAGCGACCTCTTGGACCCAGTCGAGCATGAGGACGTGGCTAGTGACGAGCATGCACTCGACGAGGTAGACTTCGCCGGAGCTGTAGACCGTGCAGCCGTGCTGTGTGAAGGAGGCCGTGTTTGGATTGCCGCCGGGTTGTGCCACGGGTGTGAGTGCAGGCGCTTCATCTGTGATGTACGCTCGAGCGCGGCGAGGGAGGAACTCTTTGAAGGGTTGATGAGAGAGTTCATCGACGCTGGTTGTGCTACCCAGCAAGGACAAGGTGTTGATGCGATGGTCGAGAGCGGACCAGGTCTCGGGTGTGTCCAACGCCCTAGTCGCGTGGTCAGCACCGAGGCCTATGCCGATGATGTCGAGGCGAGCGTTTGGCGATAGAAGCGATGGGATGACCTCGTTGAGAACGTACGCAATGTGGGCTTCGGGGGTCTCGTTATTTGGGATTGAATGGTATCTTGGGTTGTTGGCGCGGCCGTGGTGAACCATGCTCTTCCTGGGAACGGCCATGGCGGAAGTCGGGCTTAGAGCCTTTTTGCCTTCGGGCCACCACCAAAGCTCACCCGTGTTGGCGATAATGATTCCGGGGGGACTATCGTCGGACGGCGAGGCTCTCTGGCGGTTGATCTCCTGAACGACTGAGACCATGCTGCCCTTATTGATGCCGCCGGGGCCGTTGACGACACGGAGGGCCAAGTTGCCGAGATCCTGGCTGGGCTCGCCAAAGATTACGATTACGCGCGAGGCAGATGCTAAGTTGGCACTTGTGAAGATGGAGACGTTGGGCGAGGTTGGCTCGACGCCGAGAGGTAGAAGGACCTCCTTCAAGCCTTCCTTTTCGAGACGGCCATGGACAATGTCGCGGATCGCTTCTGTATGAGGGTTAGGAAGAAGGCGCAATGAAGGTTAACAATGATAGGTACTTACCATTGAAATGAAAGCGCTGGCGATCATTGACTCGGCCGTTTTTGGTGAGATAGTACTTGAAGTAGTACTCGGGTTCCTTGATGTTGCGGATCTCATCTTGGTCGTTGACGAAATAGCTGGAAACGTTAGCTCTGGTCACGGCTTGAAACGGAAAAGGCCGCAAACCCAAGATCCTTCAAGTTAGATGAGAAGACAGGGTCTTTGGGGAGACCAGACCAGCGGCGGCGGAACATGGTGGCGGCTGGACGGAGACGAGGTAGGGGAGTATTGGGGTGTAGAAGGAAAGATGGCTGAGAAGGGGTGTTGTATTATCAGTTTTGAAAAGACGGGGACTGAGGCTGAGAGAAGCTCGCTGGGAGAGCAGGAGAGGGACCGGAAAGATGATAAGATGAAAACGAAACACAGCAGTGAGCAGGAAGGACCTCCAAAGCCAACGATGGAAACCAGATCCAGGGCCTCTTGCTGAATGAGAAGGCAACTGCACTCGTGAGACTTCCTGCCTAGGTAGATAAATGCGAGGAATACAGAAAGAAAATCGTCCGCTATCAAACAGATCTGATCCACACGTGAACTGTGATGTGTTGTACATTGTTTGCCAGTATGTGTATCTGTACATATGCTTTTTAGGGTGCCAACATGCAGCCAAACGCCAATCCCTAAATCGTCCATCTATGAGCAAGCTCGCGAGCGTAGCATGCCGTCTGAAAGGTCCATAAGCCCCTTTCGTTGTATCTTACAACAGTATTTTCCTGCTTTTATTTTTGATAATCGTCCTCCGCCGCATCTTCGTCTACCAACTAGCCTTCTTAACACCGGGAATGTTACCCTCGTACGCTTGCATACGGAAGTTGAACTGTACTCTCTAGTCAACATACGCGATTCAAACTGAATTTCGATGAAAAGCCACGTTTTCGACATACCCTCGTCATCTTAAAGTCGCGGAAGACACCCCTGGCCTTGCCACCCAAAATGCATCGGTTCTTGATCTGCGTCGGCCGGGTGTAGCAGTGCATCTGACCCAGCTGAAGCTGCGCCTCGGCGCGCACACGGCCCGGGAGAGTCGTGTTCTGAATAATGTATCGCAGAGCTTGTCTATTTAAGGAGCTTCGTGTCAGTTCAGATTCGATTGGATTCGTCGGTTTTGAAGGGGATGTAGGGAGTTCGGCGTTGCTAACCTCTCGGGCTCGTTCTGCATAAAGACCTGGCGCTTCGTGTGGTCACGAATCGTCCGGATGTTGACGAAACATCCCAGGTCCAGCTTCTTTGCACGGAACATCGACATTTTGGCGGCTGTGGTGACGTATTGAACGGGGAGACACTGGTCGTGCAATCGCAAAAGTTGAGCTTTCGAAGCTTGGATTGAAGTTCGCGATCGGTCACGTGGAAGTGTTATCTTATCTCTCACCGAGCTTCACCGAGCCCACCAAAGGTTAGCCTGCCTGGGTATCTTACCTCAGATAGACCTCATCAACAGGCGATGGTAAGCGCTTTTCGATAAATACTTGATTCAATATAGACTCCATTTGAGCTCACACAAATAGCATTTTTGGTATTCGATTAGCCGTA
Organism: Colletotrichum tamarilloi; assembly: GCF_030869305.1. Classification (NCBI taxonomy): domain Eukaryota; kingdom Fungi; phylum Ascomycota; class Sordariomycetes; order Glomerellales; family Glomerellaceae; genus Colletotrichum; species Colletotrichum tamarilloi. Next base: position 231,810 of record NW_026849422.1, read on the forward strand.
AACCCTCCAAGAACGCCAGCCATCATTTCAGGCTATGACTGAACCCCAAACTTTGCAATATGATACAGCAGCGACACGACCTCTCGAAAAACACCAGTGACCCTCCAAAAAGATCAAAGCAGTTCTCATCGTAACCGAAAAGGCAGCGCGCGGGTTGGCTGCTATAATTGGTCCAAGAGCTTCTGCCGCCGCCTGTTGATCAACTCTTCTTGCACCTCCTCCAGCGTCGGCAGCTCCCAGCCCTTTCCGTCGCCTGTGTCACCCGGCAAAGCCTCCCAGTCAGGCGGCAATTGCTGCTTTCCGGCCTTTTCCATGTGCGCGAGGGCCTCTTCCTCCTTTGCGAGCTCATACGCTAGCAATTCCGGGTCCTCCTCATCTGGCGCGTAACCGTAGTACGCCGCATCGACCTGTTTCCGCAAGTCGTCCCGCGTCTCCAGCGGTTTTTCGTTTGTAGCCTTTGCCTTGGCTGCATCGAATAGTTCCTTCACTCCGGGCAGATCTCGCGCGCGTCCAAAATATCGATAGCCTTTTCCACCCCCTGGTATCTCTCGTCCCTCTTCGTCGTATATCTTGCCGCCTCCACGCATGTAATTAGGTCCGCCAAGATTTCGTATTTGCACCTCCCACATGTACTTTTCCCTCATGAGCTTGTTGATTTCGTCGTTGAGGTCGCGAATCTGGTAGTCACTGAGGGCGGTATCTTGAATCTTGGAGACCTTGCGCGAGATCTCCTTCAAGACTTGGCCACGCCACTTCTCGCACGACGGTATCGAATCGACCTCGGTGATCACTCTTGGTCGTCTTGTCCGGCCGATGTCGATAATGCCCAGGTCCGCTGCTTGCGCTTCGCGAAAGCGAAACAGCATGGACTGCGCCTTTTCCGAGTTTCGCGCCTGCGCCTATCAGCATTCTCCAACTTGAACATGCACGGGAGATTCACATACCATTATGAGAGCTTTGGCTACGGGATAGAGCGCTGAGCTTCGAGCGAATGTGGTTTGGTTTGGCTTTGAAAGAGAGGATCGCACGGCAGGGCACCTTCGTCTTCTGAAAGCTTTCGGTCGTCAATGTTGCGCGCCTGGCACGGGCCTTCCCCCACATCCAATCAGCCACGCCTCCAACAGAAATATGGGGCCTTCCACTGCGGGCGAGGTACGCTGTGCTTTGTACACTAATCGTACAGCACTGCTCCTACCACCACTAAACCACCACCAAGTGACGTGCGAGCTTCACACACTTTTGGAGCTGTCCAACTCCACGACAAGCTCAAAGCACCACACCCCATCACCATGCGCCTTACGACGCTGCTTCTCGCAGCTACGTCGCTCGTCGGCGCGGTGTTTGTCGACGAGGTTGGCGACATCGATTACCACCACGAGCTCATCGGCGTCCCTCAGGTCGAGACCACCCTATTCCACAAGCCCCGGCGCGACGATAAGGCTTCGTTACTCTACACCCTCAGCGATGTTGGGGTGCTCGGAGCCGTCAATCCCAGCAACGGCGCGGTCGTCTGGCGTCAATTCCTGACGGGCAACATCACGAATGGAGGTGGACACTTGCGAGCGGCCGAGGACGAGGATTGGGTTGTGTCTGCGTACGGAAGCTCAGTACATGCCTGGAACGCCTTGTCCGGCAGGAACGCCTGGTGGATCGACTTCGTGGGTACAATCAAGGATTTGGAAGTCATGGAGATGACAGAAAACGGACGCAAGGATGTGCTGGCGCTTTTCGAAGAGGAGGATGGCTCTACCGTCCTGAGAAGACTCAACGGAGCTGACGGAACTGTTGTTTGGGAGAACAAGGATGTGTCTAAAACCATCCCGCTCCAGGTATCCAACAACATCGAGAAGATCTTTGTTGTCAGCCTCTACGGAAACGACGGTATGTGGGCTGTGAGAGTCTCCGTCCATGACACCCTCACTGGAAAGCGCATCGACGATATAAGCCTCGGCAGCAAAGGCGACGTGACAGATAAAAGAGACGTCATGTTCGTTGGCGCCAACTCCGCGTCTCCCATCGTCGCCTGGCTCGATAGCGATCACACGAAGCTCAAGGTCAATGTTCTGGGCACCAAGTCGAAGCAGGAGTTTGCCCTCCCGTTTCCCAGGACTCTTGATGTAGCTATCCATGCCCCGCATCACCTCAACGCAGAGCCGCATTTCTTGGTGCACAGCAGATCCTCTGACAGCCACAAGGGCGAGGTCTACCACGTCAATATCAAGACCAATGCCGTAACCAAGCACCACGAGCTGCCTGTGCTTCCTGGACTGGGCGCTTTCTCGACTAGCTCCGAAGGCGCCAACGTGTGGTTCACGCGGATCACCGAAGAGGAGGTTATCCTTACCTCGTCAAGCTCGCATGCCATCCTCGGAAAATGGGCCTTTAAGGAAGGCAATGAGAGATTCGCGGCTCTCCACGCCGTATCCGAGGTTATCAAGAAGGCTGCGGACAACTTTGCTGTCCGCTGCGCAGCTGTTACTACTCTCGATGACTGGGTTTTGGTCCGCAACGGTGAAGAGGCCTGGGTTCGCCCCGAAGGTCTTACCGGAGGTGTCGCCGCCGCCTTCGCAGAGATCCCCGAAAGCGAGGACCTCGCCAAGACCCTTGAAGCCGAGGCACACGACAACGTCCTGTCTGCTTACATCCACCGTGTCCAACGCCACTTCGATGACCTCGCCTATCTGCCCGACTATCTCGCCTCCATCCCCCAGCGTCTGGTTAGCAGCATCACCGGAGCTGAGATTACCTCAAGGACAGAGGGTCTTTCTCGCGATGCCTTCGGCTTCAACAAGATCGTGGTTCTGGTGACCAGACGCGGCAAGCTTTTCGGTATTGATATCGGCAAGCATGGAAAAGTCATCTGGAAACTCCACGCTGTCGATATCGCCCCCTGGAACACCTGGGATATCAAGGGCATCTTCGTTGAGGATGCCAAGTCCACCGTCACTGTTCGAGGCCACTTTGGCGATTACGTTATAGCCAAGACAGACACTGGAAAGATGGTTGACTCTATGCCTGAAGGCTCCTGGGTGCAAACTCAAGCTCCCGTCATTGTCGATAGCCCTTCAGGACCATGGCTCGCCCCCGTTGGAGTTGGAGGTGCCATCGGCGACGTCCCTGCTGCATGGATACCCACACAAACTGTCGTCGTTCGTGGCTTGAAGGGCGAGCTGAAGGGCCTGACCTACATCGATGAGGAAGGCACAGGCAAGGAACAGGTTGCTTGGGAGTTCTCTGCGCCAACGGGCTTCGACATCGTCAACATCGCAACCCGCCCCGTCCACGATCCCATTGCTTCCATCGGACGTGTTCTTGGCGATAGACGCGTCAAGTATAAGTACCTGAACCCCAACACGATTGTTGTTTCTGCCTACAGCAACGCCAAGTCTTCTCTCAACGTATACCTGATTGACTCGGTCTCGGGCGCTGTCCTCCACTCCACTACCCATGAGGGAGTTGATGGCAACAAGAATATCGAATGCACACTCGCTGAGAACTGGTTCGCCTGCTCGTTCTTCGGGCAGTATTCTCTGAAGGATGATGCCGGCCAGCCTCTCTCTGGACAAACCCTGAAGGGCAACCAGATCGTGGTCTCCGACTTGTACGAGAGCGAGTACGCCGATGACCGAGGCCCGCTTGGTGATGCTGCCAACTTCTCCTCTACCGAGCCTGTCGATACCCCGACCGGCGTACCCCTTCCCTCAGTGATCAGCCAAGCTTGGATCTTGTCTGCCCCTCTGGCCGCTCTTGCCGTCACGCAGACCCGCCAGGGCATCACCAGCCGACACGTCCTAGGCTACCTGCCTGAGTCTCACGCCATTGTCAGTCTTCCCCGCCAGCTCCTTGAGCCGAGACGTCCAGTCGGACGCGACCCGACACCCGCGGAGATGGAGGCCGAGGGCCTGATCAGGTACCACCCCGCCGTTGAGATCGACCCCAGACAAGTCATTACCCACCAGCGCGATGTCATTGGCGTGCAGAAGATCATTACCTCGCCCACCGTTGTGGAGAGCACCAGCTTGGTCTTCTCCTACGGCGTCGACGTCTTTGGAAGCCGTGTCGCGCCTAGCTTTGCGTTTGATATCCTCGGCAAGGGCTTCAACAAGATTAGCCTGATTTCGACTGTTCTTGCGCTCACTGTTGGTGTCACTGTGTTGGGACCCATTGTAAGTCTATATCTCCCGCAAATATTTTCGCGGATCATTTGCTAACAAGAGGAATAGGTTCGCAAGAAGCAGACCAACTTGCGTTGGGCGTAGATAAAAGTATTGTATGATATCATGATATAATAGAGTCGTTTGAGTTTGTGCAATGATGTCCCTGCATGTGTCCTTACAACCACCTTTACTTGCTGTCTACGAATGGTATTGTCGACCCAAAGTCGCGAAAACGGGAATAAGTTGCTATCAACAGTGCACTACTCCAAAAGGCCTCTCGTGACTACCTAGGGTTGCGCCTAGATGTAGCCGTAGTCCCATGCTTTACTGTAGGATGTGATAAGCTTCCACAGCCCGTTCTGCGAGATGCATACATGCGAAGTGAAAAGTCTAGACCGTCCTGAAAAGGGGCACCTCAACTGTCAATATGAAGCTGGCCACGATCTGGCGACTTGGTTTCCTGCCGGCCAAGAGTGTTCACCTCTACGCGTTTCTACATAATCATGAACGCATGAACTATTGACCTTAGGAAGTGTTCAACACAGTCAGTTGCATCCTAGACATTGCCAAAAGCTTGAAGCTTCTATGTTGATTCGTGGTTCTTACTGGGTTTCTTGAGAGGGAGTCTAGGGACTAGATCTGGGGCTAATCTGCGCTGGCGACGAGGGAGCACCATAAGAATGAGCGAGCCGCGCCGATGTTCTGGATTGATCTATTTGCAAAAGTATAGCTTTCTGTGAGGAGTAGTTGCCGGGATGACGTTTCAGTGGAATTGACAATGGCATCGGCGAGAAGATTAGGGTATACGAGGAGATGCTTGAGCTTCAAAACTCCATGGTATGGTATTGAGCAATGGTCCATCGTTCGCGCGCGAACAGTATTCCTGCCAGATTCCCTTCGTCTTGACACCTAGAAACAGTGTTGCACTCGACACAACTCCACTAATCAGTTCAGTCAACTTCTAGGAAACCACCCTTGATCAAATTTGAGGCCACAGTGAATCTGCGCTGTTGAGCACCGAGCTGTCTCGCAACTCAGTAAAGTTTCGTGTGCTAAGTGTCAGGCCTCGCCGGTCAGGCCTCGCCGGTTAAGGGATAGCTCAAGGGGCATGAGGAGGGGGACCAAGCAACAAAGGAGCAGCTCAGGCATATATAGAGCGCTGGTAGTACACCTCGAGGGAAGGGCAGATTTCAGTAATTCATCTTTTAGACCCTAACAGCAGTTGGCCTCTGTGAGCTTCTTCCCTGTGTCACACACCTATTGACACTAAGGCTCAACCTTAGAAGCTGAGGAGGATTAATAGGCTATGGCTGTGTCAAAAATGATGTCAAGCTCCTCGAAAGTTTCTTGACTTGATTGATTGGTAAGGCACTCCAAGTGGATATTTCGAGATGTTGGTTCCATGTTCAGTGATTTTTCAATGTTCACATGAAGTATGACTGCCTGTAGGTTCAGAGAGTACTGAACCGTGACGTGCTGGCCATTCTTGTAGGTAGTCGTCCTTTTCATCATTGGAAGACGTGACTCTTTTGGTCATTCAATCTTGCTCAATTATAACTGCTTTCTAATCTATCTATGCCAATTGGTGCGTGGCACAAGGCGTGACAGTTATCAACGTTGTAAATCGTCGAACGGAATATGTCGAGAAATATGGCGCACATCCATGAGCACATATATTAGGTTTGTAGTAGCTCAAAGTAACAGATCTGGAATAAAGTGGTAAAAAGCAATCTCCACAATGAGGTCTATGAGAGATTCTACATGGTAGAATGTCATAATATGCTAGTAATCTTCCTGTCTCGTGACAGAAAGCATGCTTTGCTGCCAGGTCCCAAGAGCATTGCCCAAACTCCAAAATTGTAACAAAACTGTTTGACTCTATCAACAAAATTAATACGAATACAAATTTGAATATAATACACTGAACCAATTTATGAGCGCTTCAGCGCAAAGCAGACCACCATCAGGCAAGGTGAGAACAATAGTGTCGCAATCTCAGTGAGAGTTGCTGCCTCGACACAAGAGTAAGTGTCTGCCATTATCTTTTATGCCCTAAATGCAACGCAGAAGGCTCCTTTCTACTTTCGCTACCCACACCATGTGGGTAGCCAAATTAAGCTTAATTCATCGTCATGCTGTCTGACTATGGTCCATCTGATGTCGGCATTGACTTTTCGTCTGAACGGTCAGCCTGTCTTTCCAGAACAAACATCAGATGTACGCTGAATCTCTTTCATCACCCAGCAAGATTTTGCAATTTAGAAACACCATCACAACCTATTACTTCCTCTGTTTCGGTGAGATTCTACACGAGGTTCTATTGTTAGTGTAGAGCGTTGCCCACACTGCTCGGGAAGTGAAAAAGGACAACATCCCACGATACAATCACGCCCGGCTCCCACAAAGGCAGCTAAATGCGCTATTTTCTTTCATAAGATAGAGAAAATACGCCCGAGGCAATGTGCGCTTATTCAAAATCTTGCAGGGTAACGGTGTCGCCTTTCTCAGGTGAGGCGGAATTAGGGGTGAGTGTGAAGAGCGCCGAGGCTGAGAGCCCAGCCACCCACGCTATCATGCAGGCTGTATTGGAATTCTTCAGATCTCTAAATCCAAGTGCCTCGATTAAAGCACTTCGATAATCATTTGAACACTCTAAATGTTGGTTGCTACTGCATGTTGTGCTTTTTGTCACTGCAGTGATACATCATTGGGTGTTTCTCAAGTTTCTCGGTTCGGCGGGCGTAGGCCTTCTGACCTTTTCCAATAGAACGCACCATGAGTCAACCTCATGAAGCTAGACCCGCACCGGTGAAGGCCTTATGAGGGGTTTTGAGGGGATATTGATCATCTAATGTAGACTGGCACATTAGTGCTTGGTTGCCTTGTTAGTGGAGATGACCGACGATGCTATATGGGCACAAGTTCTACGCTTGGCACCTCTTGCTCCCGAGCAGGCGGTCCCTTTGTTGGCAGTGCAGCAATAACCTTGTCGGTCATAGCACTAAATCCATCGGACGTGGGGTTTGCAAGTAAGTGGAATAGTCATTCCCAATAGGTACCTTTTCTGTGGTAGGATTTCCCCTCAACGAGGTTGACTTGGAGTTAATCATTCAAGTGGATATCCTCGATATTTATCATGCATTGAACCTGAATATCTGAATCTCATGGTATCAATACGCTCACGAGCAATTCACCTCAGAATGCTAGACTTGGACACGGGCCACTCAAGGTCAGGGTGCTTACCTTGGTTGGCGAAGAACTGGACGTGTCAGGCAGAAATGAGGTGGCTGGCGTGGTGCCCTTGATTCCCGAATCCTTGGATGATTGCTCACCGCTTCTAGCACAGCAATTTGACAGAGGTACTAGCCAGCAGGTACGAGCTATCGTGTCAGTTGTTATGGCCTTTTCCATTCAACGAATGACAGAACACATGATTAATGGTCAAGCGCGCTTATCGATCGTCTTAAGACTGGATCATTATTACCATTAGCGTCTTTCTTTCCGAGGTCGGACATCGATTTCATTGCCTACGTAAGGCAAAGTTGCCAATGACTCACCGCCATGTTAAATATGAAGTAACATCGCCCACTGCAAATGTTGGTGTGCTCATACACGCATGGGATCGCAACGCGAAGTGGAGGGATATGTATGAACGCCTGGTTGCCTGCTCAAGCTGCATTCTCGTCAATAATGGATGGTCTCACATGCTTCACCTCGATGCGAAATCCAAATTCCATGATTCACGAACCAATTTACAGCGTCCTAATTCTTCGATGTGAGGAGCTCTAGCAACTGGTCTCACAGAGCTTGACTTTTTATACTTTAGAGTGTCTTCAATCTAAGATCACGCCAGAAGATGTTCTTGCGAACCATTTTGTGCATCACCAGACGTTCTTCGGTCAAGATCTAACGTTCAACAAGCCAACCGTCGTGTTACCGAGAGTGTATAAGTGCGTACCAGATTGAGTAGTAACACGCAGTTGTGCAATTCGTGGTCTTAAACGGATAAAACGCCAGTTTCATTGCTTACGAGGATGCATGCAATTTTGCATGTTTTACTGTTGTATTACAGTCCACATGCCCCTCGTGTTCGCGTCACCTCATAATGCGGACTGTTTACTATTGTCGGGACTCTGGTGCATTCGATGTTCTTGCTGAGTGACCAATAACTAAGTAACCACATCCTAGGTGAAACATCAGTCGACTCCGTCATCTAAAACGTCAAGGCTTGGTTAACATGTCCATGACCGATGTGTGAGACAATAAGAGGCAGACCAGATGCCTTGCGAGTCCTCATCCTTCTCTTGGAGGACGGCAGCCCTCCAAGTCCTCCGGATCAAGACGCAACGTTCTCGAGATGAATCGGAGGTTCGCCAGTTGGACTCCTGTCCAATGCCAGAGCATTTGGACAAAATAGAAACATGAACAATCCAAAGCGTAACTATTCAACTGAAGATGAGAAAGAACTTATCAAAAGTCGCGTAACTAGTCATTACAATTTAACTCGGTTGCCTAGATACCCCTACCGTTAATGATCTGACTCTCTGATCTTTACCGGAGGTAAGCAAAGTTGGCCACCTCCCCCAAAGGCGTGAAGACCCTACATAATCTAAGGCCCTGGTCCTTTGATATTTGCCTTATCTCGCCTGAATTTCCCCTTTCTTCATTTCGCGTTTCGTATGGCTTCTATAGCACTTGTTCGGAAGTTGACAGCGCGATATGACTCATCGCCTTTCACACCCTCGATCATCTCTACCAATGCCGATGCCAGTGCCCAGGCTACCACGCGGCAAGACCATTGGGAGTCTGGGACCGAGCTGGGGTCATCCCGGACCGGTGGGCCCCGGGTGGCAGATCCGTTGAAGAATGATAATGACCTACTTTAGCCAATGTTCTACGCAGTAGGGTAGAATTATGCGGGTTGTCCCGTGCGGGAGCTTCGGACGTATCCCGCGTGCGTATTCGTAGGGATTCATCACAACATTAGCATTGAAGTCGATTCCCCTGATTGCCCTGGACTGATGGTCGCCCGACGGCCTCAATCTGCGACCATCTGCGGCCAATTGCCAATCAATGGCTGGAAATCTTATACCCAATATTATGCCATCTTTGACCATGGGGGTCCGATATGCATCAATACCCATGTTGACTTTCGCTACGCGGCAACACTCCAAGATGAATCGCTAATCAGACTCATCACTCGCGTAGCTTATGGGGCTGAGCCGTGCTGGTCTGAGGGCCACCATGTGGCCTAGGTTCTACGGGGCGAGCGTGCCGTACTCAGGCCGAATCATCATAAAACTGTCTATGATGTCTTTCATGCCTTGATATCGAACGGCGAAGAGGAGGCCAATAATGCTCAGGTCTCAACAGAGGTGGTAAGCAGATGCGAGATCGAGAAGCGTACCCCGCTGCTCTTGGCCCACTTGCGCGGCCGCTATCTTCGAGGCAGAAGATTGGAGTCGTGGACTTGTAAGTGCCTATCAAACTGACCTATAGTAGAGCCCAACTGTACCTATGTAAGCCCTATTTTGCCCTGAAATTCATGCAAAGGTCTCCTTTCGAGCAGAAATGGGCTCATTCTCCAGTGTTCACCTGACATTTCCCGAATAGCTGAATGCCACGATCGTAAACACTGATGTCGGAGGCACATACTTTAAGGATGAGCTCGAATCGAGGACCTTGATGTCTTCGTCCAAGTAGGCGTCCCGTAGGGCAGCAAATGAAGCATGATATGCGCGGCGACGTGTTGTCTCGACCGAAAGACCGGTGGACTGTCGCAAGGCGTCTTTGGGGCTACTTCGTGGTGTAAGCAACTCGTTGCGAGTGATTCGTTTTCCCGCGTGGCGCTGTGGACGGGAATATCATTCTTGTCTTGGTTCCAGGTAAGCCCCGAAAAACGGCAGGCTGAGGATTGACTGTCTTATGACGGCCCGAGAACTGCCTGGACCGGGATAGCTTTCAGCGCGAAACTGAATGTCCCGAATTCCCGATGAGTGGTGGATGACGGGCATCATTGCGAGGTCGTGCAACCTCGGTCTGAGATCTCCGTGTATGACAAAGCCTGACCGAGCTCTGCGAGTTTTCCCTGGGGAAACCTTGGTTGGTCAATCAATATTGGCTGTCAGACGTTGAATAATCTCGAAGTATGCCTATTTGGTGCACTGTTTCCCACTCATCGTTGAGCCATTCACAAACAATCTGGAACAGCGATGAGCGTGGCGGAGCGCCACATAACGAAGGCTGATGTGCTCCGGACGGGCGAGCGGCACGCGTGAGAAACGGTCTCGGGACTTCGGAAGAGCCCCGTACGGGGCTGCGTCCCTGATCGAGTCCGAGAATAAGATCCACTCGTCAGTATCACTGCCGAAAGATCGCAGTCTCGAGATCTCCTGTTGCACTGGCAGCCTCCTGCAAGTGCACCGTCGTACACACCCTCCAACGACTTGAAAGCCGTTGGCCCACACTCGTTGGGGTCGTACAGAGTACTACACATTGCGAGCTCAAATATGCAAAGTGGAAGAATCTTTTTCACTCAAGAAGCTCGCTGTGGTCAAGCTGAAAAGTACAATGGAAAGCATGGATATCAGGAGCCCTACATACTGCCATCATTGCCCCTCTGCAGGTGCCCATTATACGGGAAGTGAAGTGCACCCCCGAGAGCCTCAACGAGTAGGATGCCGCCCGTGACTTGTGGCGGAAGGAGCGGGTAAAGTTCCTATTCAGGGATTGCAAAGGCCTGCAGATTCGGATATGCAACATACGTGAGGCCATCACGAAAAAGAAAAGTATTCAGGGGAAGACAGAGCTTATTCCTTGCGAATGACGGGACCCCAACTACACACACCTCTTTGATCATGCGCGATATTTCCGGAACCCCTGCAAGGCGACTCAATAAATGATGCATGTAGACAAAGGAGTTTGAAACCGGTGAAAGGGAGTTCAAGTAAAGGTATTTGGTTTGCTTGTGAGGGCGGCCGGCTAGTGGCGCAGTTTGCAAATTGTCACCGCTTGAAAACGTGCTAGCCAATGGATGGCCAAGAGGACGCGCCTTACACCAACCCCCTATTACCCCCTATTGAAGTGATGCCTTGAATAGCATAAGATGAAGAAACGGGCGTGGGCGCCGGCACGTTCAGCCCCATTGAGGCTTTGGCTATTAAATATAGCACGTTTACCTATCAACTTGATAGTGATAGGGAGTGAAGCATTCTTGGGATAACGCGGGTAACTGCAGTACAGCCAAGGGAGAGAAAAGGTGTCATGGTATACCCAATTGAATTGAAACGTGTTTTTGAAGGGATGGTTTGATGTTCACCCTGGGTTATGAATTCCTTCTGGATTCCAAGGGTCCAAGTTGAGAACGTGTCTGCCTTACAGCGCAGTCTCAAAGACAAGGCTCGTGTAGACGTATGCCAATGATGATCTACATGAAATATGGGACCAACATTCGAAGGCGGCTTGAGCCATTGAATTTTCGAGGCAACTAGGTGCCAACTAGCCAGCCTCGTGGCATGCATCATGTTGAATATCAGCGTTTCAATTCCACATGAGGTGGTCCGTCATAACTCGGAACGTCGGCGGGCGTTTCTCAGATCAGTACGAAATAGATCATAACCACATCCACAAAGATACGAACAACGACATTGATAGTGAAAGGCGCTTGCCCATGAGTTGGTCGCCGTGGCTAATGGTGAGGCGTCGTGTTGCCTGTAAGCTGGCCCAGTCCCAACCAACTGCAGATATGTCCTTTGATTGAACTATCAAACAAAAGGTCGCTGGCGTTGTTGGTTCAATGTTTGTTGCCCACCGCCCCTTTCCGCTTGCTACTCCTTTGAGCCTGCACCGCGGCTGTAGAAACGGCACAGTGCCGCTGTCCACGACCTCATGCCTTGCTGTCATAGGGCTGATTGTTGGGTCGGCATGCGGGCCGGCAAAGTTGCCTTGCTGCCTCCTTCAACCCTGTTCATTAGACGAGATGACGAAGTATCGGCTGGCTGTGAACAGCTTCACCGACAGGCGCCGGCCGTCTTAGGCATGTCGACCATTCCTTTGACCCGAACAACATAGCCATGTCGGGTATGAGGCGCTGTATGGTAAGGCGCATAGTTTGCCTGTTAAGGCAATCTGATTGTGGCTCTAGGTATATCTGGAGACTTCTATGACGCCTCGGTGTGAAAATCTCGAAGAATATTGGTCTGCGGCGTAAAGTCGGTAGGGTAAAGCTTCTGGCTTTGTCCGGCTGTTTTCAAGGCCGGGAACGGGTGTGGAGATTATGGCTGCCAAGCGTCCTCAAGTCTCCCGATAGTGAGGTGATATGATGGCTTATGAAGAGGACATGTGCTTTGTTTATCGAATTGGAATTCGGTATCGCATTCAGACTACGGGATCTCGGAATTAGCTCTAATATCATGCCACGGCAACTGGTGATGAAGAAGGTGACCCAGTCGAATGCAACAATAAAGGATGTTCTTGCTCAGCCCATGTACCTGGACCTCTCCTTTTAAGAAAATCACAGCTTCATGAGACATCAAAATGCCGCCCAGCCAGACCGCGGATGATGAGGGGAATGGATACACGCGCTTCCGCTCGGGTGGCATGACGGATTCATCATGGGATTGAGGTGGGAATGTCAAAGCATGGCAATGAATTGGCGAATGATGCATGACCGACGGGAAAGGGTGCCACGATTTAATTTCCTGTTCTCCACTTAGTTAGAATGGTGGATACATGGTTGCCTCGTCCGGGCAGCTGAGCAACCTGATGGTTCGCTACCCAGTAGACAGGCAGCTACGGCTAGGGTGGGTCTGAATCTAATTGCGTTACCATTGTGGCGGGATGTGGCGCAAGTGCTATATTGTGCCCCTGTCGCTGTCACGTGCCTATATGCCTAGATACTCATTCGTCGACGACCTCCCGTCACTTTCAACAGCTCCATTTATTCAGTTGGCTAAAGTCAACTCTTTCCAAAATCATCTGTTTAAACAAAACTCCCAGCTTACTTGCATAAGTTTTCCACACTTGCGAATTCCATTCTTAACCTATGGAGCACGTAGGATCTGTACAGTCCTACACTTGATATGTTAGTGCATTGCCAAGTTGCTTAGATTGAATGTTTGGAGGAAGTAAATTGCCAGCCAATTTAACGACAACACCTCGCACTTACTCACGATTTTTATTTTCCAGATAGGAAAGGCGCCAGCACATTAACTTGATGGAGCCCCACCCCAGTCACGATGCAGACCTGGCAGTTGGGCAGGTAAATACGTAATTCCGATGCTAGCCATAGACATACCGGCCAGGTCTTGTCCTACCCAACCCCCTCATGTTCCAGCCTCGGAGGTTGGGCGGCACGCAGCCTCGGTTGGGCCTTTATCACGAGTAACATCCTTTTATCCAAGATTGCCTCAGCATGCCACGTCGACAGTTATCATGCACATGCAATTATTGTAAATGTGAGTAAATTGATTCGCCGACGTTCAACGGTCAAATGTGATTTATTAATTTCTATGCATTGTAAGTCGTTTGTAGCTAGGAAAAGGCTTCTATACTTCTACTCGCTTCATCCCTGTGTTGTGGCAGCGTGGTATTGGAAGTGCAATGTTGATGCATGCGGGATATGTTACAGTTGCGTGGTGGTTTTTTTCTGGCTTTACAGGCGCAAAAGATCGACCTTAACGGGATCAGGCTTTTAAGGGAAATCGCACGATACGATACACTTTTTGACTACACGGTACGCGCAATGTGCCCCAAGCACGCGCTCAACTCAAAATGGTGATTTCCATACGAGTTGGTATAGACTTGCTCTACCTTCGCACCATGAATAAGAGGACAAGAGCTAGTGGTCTAGAACAAAAGCTTGTGAAGGAACCATAGAGAACATGCGGTGTGGAGATCATATTTCACTTTACATGTATGCTGGCTCCAAGATTGAAAGCTAGATATTTCAGCCTTACTTTACTGGTTCACTCAAGTTGGCTCGCTGAACGATGAATGTTGATTATGTTGCTGAAATAAAACGAATGTTCCTTCAACAGCAAGGTTTAACATCGTAATATGCCACTCTAGAATCGCCAGCTATAGGCCAACAGAAGGAACCCTAATGTAGGCCAGATTCTAGAATATTCCAAATAATTAGTAATTATATTCTTGCCAGGTGTTAACGACGGTAAGTCCGAAAGACCGGCGAAAGATCTTTGGCTAAACGACGTTTCAACGTTTGGAAGTGGAATCTTTGATCCGCCGCAAGGATCACTTTTGGAGAGCCTCAGGCCGTGGTATGTAAGATTTTCGCTAAGGATCGCGAGTCTGCCTAAATACTCCGAAAAGAACTGGGTTTAAAAAGGTACTTTGCAGTCGTTAATGCCGAGTCCTTCTCCAGATTAGTCTCTGCGCATGAAGTGATGTAAACACTAGATACTAGTGAGAGAGCCTCATCCAGGGGGTTGATTCAACTCGCCAATCATTCAAGTCACAAGGCCCCAGTCCTCAAGTGACAAGAGTTGTGGTTGCAGCTAGCTGAGCCATCCACACCATCTTCCTTCATTCTTGATAAATCTGCAATGACTGGTGATGATTCATTCTGCACTCGGGTGCCTGGAGTTGCCCCATTGTCGAGCAAATCCCTGTGTTGTCGAACCCGCCCCCGCCCCCCCCCCCCCCTCTCCGAGACCTGCAGGGGAATTAATGTTGGCCGTGTAGCTTGTAGGCAGAAGCTGCGTATACATCATGCTCATTGCCAGCCACATGACACTTCACGCCGAAAGGTCGGTGTTGGGAAAGCATCAATTCGTTACGATGCTTCGAAAACGTCGATGGCAACTGCAACTAAGACAGTGGTGAATCTGATATTGCCCAACCTCAGCCCAGAGAGTTGCAAGTTGCACATGTCTTATGTGAATGTCTCCGGACGCCTTGATCCACCGGTGTTCCACAAGTATGTGAATGAGGAGCCAGCTTTCATTGCCTCCAGAAGGCCCGAATGAAAATGTGTCCGTCTCTGGAGCAACAACTTTGTTGTCACGGGTCCAGTCAGCATACGAGTCTCGTCTATCGAAATATCGAGTCAGCGGCTCAGCCAGCCTTGATACGGCGTCATCAAGTTGCCTCCTCGCGTATCTGCAAATCTATCAGCTTTCAGCCGTGAGAGGGTAGTGTTTAGGGAGAAGGCCTCCAAACCATGCGTCACGTTCGTCGTGATTTTGGCCACCAGGGCCGACCTCGCCAATGAACCAACCCATAAAACACCAACACAAGCGTCGGAATTGAGTTCAGTTCCGTCAAGGGACCGCGGAAATGTCCTCAAGTGGTGGCTGATACGAGGATTTTGTGGGCTCTTTGAATCGTTGCTCGTTAATATTGCGTTGCTTCGCAGTAGCCACGGACTCGCCGACATATGATGCAGCACACAGGTTGTGGCTGAGCTCACCCGAGTGGCGTTGGACTCTGGAGATTGGTCGCTTCATGCCTTTGGCGTATGAGAAGATTTGTCAAAAGTAAGAACACAGAACCGAGCATTCCGTGGCCGGAAGCACTGAGTTGCCACGGGGCCCTCAACTCTTGAAATGTTCCGCAACAATATCTCCACGGAAGGTCAAGGAGATGGAGATGTTTCTGTGCGGCTATGAACTCAGTCACTGGGGTTGTGGCGTGGTTCAGTGCGGTCGCTAATGAGCCACTTGAGCCACTTGAGCCAATGAGCTGGGTTGCGTGAGCAGACCAATGAGACACCTCGGAAAGTACCAAGGCCAGACAGGCAACAGTAGAGCCTAAGGTCGAAACTCCGACTCCCAAGACTTAGTACCCGTTGTACGCTCAGGACGAGACCCCAAAATTACAAGACTCACTCAGACTCACGAGCGCGAAGTCTTCGTTGTGAAAAAGAAAGAGGTAGAGACATAAGAGAAGAAGCGAAGTCAGAGTCTTGCTTTCCAATGGCACTCACGGCTGAGACTTCTGTCAGCAGGGCCCAATGTTCGTGGTAACAATTCTCGAGAAAGTCAGCTGGGCTAGACCTTCTGGCCTGACACGATGTTGTTTTGTGTAAAAGACGAATAACTACGAGATGAACACCTTTATTTGGCCAGCTGACGTTACATAAGCCAGGTCAACTGATCACAGAGATAGAGGTTGTCTTTGGGCAAAAACATGCACTTTCGTTGGGCCGTATCTGGCCCCCAACTTCTTAGTGACGTGTCTACGCTAACAAAATGCAAACCGATCCCCGACTCTGGACATTAGCACAGCATTTCCGCACAGAATAGCCTGTCATCTATCCAGTGCATTTGCCAAAGCCAATCAGCAACGTGTAAACCCATTTACGATGAACCGTCCTTCGGGTTGTGAAGGGATTACTGGAAAGTGCAGAACAGAAGTGCATCGTGATGGGTTAGCAACACTAATCTATACTGGCAAGACAAAATGACGACTTTGGAGAGGGCACGCCAGGATCTTATACTAGGTATGATAGCGTTGACCCCCCCCCCCCCCTCCCCCAATGGTTAAGTCTTGGAGACGAGCGTTCGAAAGACTGGAAGGTGGAGGGGGGGACAGCATCCGAACCACTGCTGGTTCGCAGGCTTGGTTCGCCACAGAAGAGCCTCATTTAAGGCGTCCACATATACGTATGTATATGCCTCAGGCGTGAATCGAGCTCCGCAGGGGGGGGGGGGTGCGGGGGTGCAAGCCGGATGGGTCGCCATCCCTCTCAACCGCCGCCTCATCATTTTCCGCCGCCCAGGCAGGCTGGCAAACAGTGGCTATTGAGAAGCTAGGTACCAAGGATGTCTGTCAGTCTCGAGGATTTGAGAAACAGTCGCGAGCTGCATCTACTGGCAAACCAAGGCAGTTCGTTCGCCTGAAAAAACTAGAAAATTGCTCAGAGTATGAAAGGGATTTAGGGCCTTCTTATTCTATTGCTGGTTTCTTGTCTCCAGAATCTTGTCGGCTCAAAACACGTTCGGGAATTACTTTAGCCCGGAGCACTGATGCCCATTCTGTCCCCGTACGGATTTTGGGCGGAACACACGCGAATACATCAAAAATGACGAGCAATTCGCATGGCATAAGTCTCGACCTTTCGAAGCGAATTACCAATTACAAGCGTGCAAACGACTCTAACCTACGAAAATGTTCGCATTGCGCCGATTATACGTTTCCTGTAAACTCCACGAAAGGCGACGTGGAGCGTCACTTCAAAGACTGCGGCCATAGCAGGCTCGACAGCAACCAAAATGATTTAGTAGAGAGGACATGGGCACAGTAATGCTGTCCTTCACAGAGCTGCTTGTTTCAATGCTGACGTTCCATTGCTTAGGATAAAAGACCGCCAGCGAACGCGGCCCTCGTCAAACTCGCCGCAACCTCCGCCCGAACCAAGTGCCCCAAAACAAGAACCTATAGACAAGGACGTCCCGAGTGCCCATGATTCTGTGGCCGGTCATGATAGGCAAGGGGCCGTTAGTCCATCTTCAGAAAAGAATAAAAGGAAGGACGGAGATCAGAGGTCTTCACACCCAAAGCGCAGCCGTGCAAGACAGCCAAACCAAGCTTCTGGTGCCAGCCGAGCGGAAGATAGTGATTTCCAAAGAGACCCCGCGCACAAGGCTGGCAGGCTATGGACCCCTGAGGAGGGTGCGTCTACTCCCCGGCGGACCGATGCCGGGCGATCCAGGGAGAAAGATGGTGCAGACCTCCCCCGAGCAGCTTCCAATCGGTCGTTTGAGCATCCGCGTTCCTCGGACTTTGATAATACTGAGGTACTAATCAAGCAGCCAGAGACGCGCCCTATTAGCCAAGAACAACTTGTTGCTGAGGTGAAGGGCATTTATGCTGGGCTCGTCATGGTTGAATCGAAGTGTATCGAGGTCGACAACGCTCAGAGTTCAAATAATGAGACCAATCCCAAGCTAAATAATGAACAGTGGCAGGCATTGATCGCTTTACACCGAACATTGCTGCATGAACACCATGACTTCTTCCTTGCGTCTCAGCATCCCTCGGCGAGTCCGGCACTACGACGGCTCGCGAGCAAGTACGCCATGCCGGCGCGCATGTGGAGGCATGGGATTCATTCATTTTTGGAGCTTTTGCGGCACCGTCTGCCTGCCTCGCTCGAACATATGCTTACGTTCATTTATTTGGCATATTCTATGATGGCTCTATTGTATGAGACTGTTCCAACTTTCGAAGATACTTGGATTGAATGCCTCGGCGACTTGGGCCGCTATCGGTCAGTAAACTCAAGACAAGACATTGTTACCAATCTTCCCACTCCATACATATTGACTCTTATCACAGTATGGCTATTGAAGATGATGATCTTAAGGATAGAGAGGTCTGGACTTCAGTCTCTCGCCATTGGTACTCAAAGGCTAGTGATAAAGCCCCTCAAACGGGTCGCCTCTATCATCACCTCGCAATTTTGGCTCGTCCCAATGCTCTGCAGCAGCTTTTCTATTACACCAAATCTCTCTGCGTGCCAGTTCCTTTCCTGTCTGCTCGCGAGTCAATTATGACTCTGTTCGACCCGCATCTCAATGGCACACAGACGAGGCTGCAAGAAATTGACGCAGCCTTTGTGCGCGCTCACGCCATCCTCTTTTCGGGCAAGAACACAGATCAACTCTCCTCGTCTATCGACGAGTTCATCGACAGCTTGGACAACCACATCGCACGTCACACTCGTCGCTGGCTTGATAGCGCGTATTACATTTCGATCGCGCTAGGGTGTTCACTTCTCGAATATGGTAGCGAGAGCAATCCTATTATGAGAGCCATCAAATCAGGCCGTGCCGACGACGCAGACGTTCCAATGGATGAAGCTGAAACCATAGCCGCTCCAACACAGAAGTTTTTGGACGCCGTGGACTTTGCAGCTCGTACTCATAACGTTGTGTTGAGGCGGTTCGGCGACGAGAACATCCGCCCCTATCTGCACGTCACACTCTCACTCCTCCAACACTTGTCTCAGTTCCCTGCAGCAATGGGACTAATAGAAGAGAAGATGCCTTGGAAGCTCATGGCATTGCTCCTCAACACCATCATGCCCACGGACATGCCTACTGAAATTATCAAGACCATTGAGTCGGAAGACTTCCCCCGGCCAGATAAGGGTGATCCTCGTCCTCTGCCGGACGACTTCGCGCAGCGGGGCCTCCTTTGGGTTGATAAATACTATCCGAGCGATTGGTTTACGGCCACGAAAGTGGATGACGACGAAAAGTATTTCGAGGTTGCGTCAATGATGGAAGAGCGCTCACAGCGCTGTCTTTGGCTGGGCTGTCGATTAGCAACATCGGGCAAGTGGCTGAATTACGACGAAGAAACCAAACAATTTGGCGTGGCACCGCAATTCGATATAGAAATACCTGACCTCAGCAGCGACGTCACGTCTCCAGA
Organism: Colletotrichum tamarilloi; assembly: GCF_030869305.1. Lineage (NCBI taxonomy): Eukaryota > Fungi > Ascomycota > Sordariomycetes > Glomerellales > Glomerellaceae > Colletotrichum > Colletotrichum tamarilloi. The sequence goes on from NW_026849422.1 coordinate 251,366, forward strand.
TGGCGATATGATCATTCCCGATGCTCCCATTGCGAGTCAATGACGGTGGTGGACTGGTGAGTTCTATTGGTGGGAGGCGTTGCGTTGGAGGCTTTTGTGTAGCATCAATAAGAGAGTTGTGCGGCGTTCGGCGTTTCATTTGTATTTGGTTTTTTCTGTTTTCCATTTCCGCGCTTCCCACGATGCAGAACCAGCCCCGCTTGCTCTAAATACGTTAGGTATCCAGACACTGGCTATGACTAGTGAACTGAGATGCCAAATAACTACCGCAATCTATCCGCGGTACCATGATTCGGCGCCCGCGAAGCCTTGTATCAGATCGAAATACGTCTGGCTAGACTGTAGCTCGCCGGCCCGTAGCAGGGAATATGGAGGGAAGAAAGGCAATAGATGGATCATTCGTTCGTTGCTGCAAGTCTGTTCTGATTCATACTCTCGAGTATGTAAGTATCTCTATGTAGATAGTTTCAACCCTCGTTCTCCGGGTGTAACATTGACGTCCTCTGTCCGATGAGATTTCCGTGATCTTGATTCTTAGTCCCGGGGCGGGATGCAGTTCGGCCCGGCCCGGCAGATCAATACTGCATATGCCAACCAGCCGCTTTGGATTGATATTGGTTCTAGGACTTCTTGAAACTAACTAAAGATACCCATTGTGATACAATGGCGAGGTAGAAATGTTTCAGATTCCGTACTGTAAGTAGGTGTGTACGTACTCGGGATATTCCAGATATCCCGTCGGCACTCCGGGGATCGGCACCGGACCCGTGACTGGCCAATAAAAGCACCCGCTGTCTGGCAACTATACATTTTTGAAGTTGGGCGTAAAGGCCTTGCAGTAGTATAATTGCAACGATTCGCCAGCCTTGCAGAGTTCATCCGGATGAGACATTCTACACTCTTTCATAGGTATAATTGTCTACCCAGTGCCAAGTCCGCTTCCCTGATGGAAATCCTCAAGACTCGCCATTGGCGTGTTCACTTGACTTCGGTGGCAACTTGACAACCGCTACCTTTGTGGAAACTGCAACAGAACTATAAGCCCATGCGCCGAGAATCGAAAAATGCCCAGTAAGTTGGAGGAGAACGTGATATCGCGAGGCAACCCGTTATTGAAGTTAGACGTCGGTGAGAATGTATCAGGATGCTAGGCGTGACCCGAACCCAGCCACCCGACTGACGAAAATATCGACGTAAGCCGATGAGGAACGCGGCATCTACTTCCCTCTTCCTTTCTAAGCCCATAAGGCAACTGAGCTTCTACGCCCGGATATTTCGGGTTGGAAGTGTGATAGCGGCAACTTGGTCGTCATTTGGCGGGCGGAGTAAAAGGCAAATCAATACGAGGGGCGGGGTGGTATGCACCTTTGCGAAACCAATTCGGCCAAGTGTGCAGCACACTCGGCGATTACCTCCATGGAGAAACTAAAAGGGTACACATGCAGGATCAAAGTCTCGAGATCAAACATGTCAAAGCAGCCTCTCTACGTCCGTCGGAGGGACGGTTGTTCCTGAATATCTCGGAATTGTGCCTAGTCCACCGGCCCCCAATCCGGGGCTGAATTCGGGCGGTAGACGTCTGTGAACCCGCATCTCCCTCGGGACTCGTCCGGGCCGCTGAAAGCAGTGGTAGTACTCAATTGATTTGATCTCATTTCTCGGGTCCCTATTCCGTACTGACGCTAATTGTGCGCATGGACGTGCGTTTAATATCGCATCCTTGTCCGAGAACCGGAGGTTGGCGTTGGACCACGGACGTTGCCTTGCATTTGGTGCCTAGCAGGCGGGGGGTTGCCTTATTCCATGGTTCAAGTAGTTATGGATGTCAAAGACTCCGCCAAAGGAAGTAAATGATTTCAAGTTTTGCATTGCTGTCACAGCAGAGAAGCCCGTCCTCCGTTACAAATAGGCAATGCTTCGGTAGAATCCAAGTTTAGAATTGATTGCTAATATTCTCAACGCGATGGTGAGAAAAAAGTGCTTCCTTCGGACTAACTAGCATTTGGTGCTGACGGTGCTTTTCGGGCGTAAAGTCCGATGCGGTCATGGGATCGTCAGCGTAAGAGGGTCTCCCTCTTCATGGTCAGAGTCGGAGTAATTCAAGACGCCTTTCAGCAAAGTGCATTCTATCGGCATCAATGACGGGTTCTGTTAATACCAAAACCCATGTTTCAATTTCACGCTTGAGTGTTCGTTGCTGTCTCGAGAGGTCAATGTTCAGGTTGGAGCTAACGCCCCTGCCTGTCAAAAGTCCCGAAACTTTGATAGCTCGGATTCGAGTTTTGATTTGGTTGCCTTATCCCTTGCAAGCCATTCCCTGGAAGCGCATCAGACGGTTCCACGCCCGGAACATGCATCATCACATCCAACCCCTGCGGTCCCATGTGAACATCTCGTGCCTTCCACGAGGCACCACTCCATGATTTATCACCCTTCAGTAGCCTACAAAAGGGAGCTCTTGAAACCCTCGTCTAAGTTGACGCTAGGCACCAAAATGAAACCTTTGCAAACGTAATGGCTTCGACTCCGAGACATTAGGCACAGTCTACCATTTGTAAAGTCGTCATGGGGCACACTGTTCCATGATATCTAAGAGGAATTCTTTTGCGTTATTTCTATGGGCTGAATGGCTGGCGCATTTCTCCTGCAGTAAGTAATTTCCAATTGCGGACGGACATAACGCCCGCAAGCAACATGGTGTGGTTTCATCGACCCATGCATGGTGATGCGCGCACGCGCGCACGCGGCACCCTTCTGGCCACCCTCCATTTCTATGGCATGAGCCTCGTCACAATTACTATGAGTTACACCGAAGCTGCCGTTGCCCCGGTTTCTTAATCAACCAGACAATGTCAATATTAGGACTGGAAATGCAAAGATGAGCTCCATTGAGAGTCAGGAAAAGCTCGTTCTCGTTGGATCCAAATTGCATGTACGAAAGCTCTTATCTCATGATCTGCGGAAAACTTGAATTTGAAGCTCGCAATCAAGAATGAGGGGTTTAGTTCCATGTTTGCACAGCCCGATCTTCGATCTAGAACAGCGCCTTTGATGCAGTCACGCTGTGAATCTAGTGGTTCGCCGTACCTTTAGGCAACAACATTAACTCCAGCCGGCTCGTTTATTTGGCCAATGATAAAGTAAGCTTTCAATAACCTTGGTGACTTTTCAATCTGCCACCTAGAGACCATTTGTGGAGATATCTTTGTGATCTGCGATTCAATCAGTTCGATACTTTGTTTTTCTAGGTATGTCTGTAGCAAGATCTGGCTGTCTTTCGTGGTGTTGTCATTGTCGGGTCATTGAAGTTCATGATTGATGGTCGATGATGACTATCCAAGGCTCTAGAAGAATGCGGGGAAGTCTGGAAAAACCAGGTAGCCCATGCAGCAGCGGCAGAGCGGTTGCGCTAGCCGCGGCTTTGGGTAGGCGATGTGGCCGCATACCGGTAAGCCAGATTGGGCATCCGAGCCTATCACCTTTATGAGGAAGACAAATCTTAACGCCCGCATTCCCGGCCTCCCGCGATAGGGTGCCAAGCTGCATCTCGGTGTGGCGTGCTTCCCACATCCATGTAGGTCAGGAATTGGATAACGGTTGATGATCTGACTCGATTGGTACCTCAGTGATGGACAGCCTTTGAGTTGATATCAACTGGAAACGAGTTGGGGCCCTACACCAGTGAAGCGAGCAGGTCAGGTTACGAGGCACCAGATCCAGTATGCTGTCTCACTGTTCCAGAGGATATTTTGGGTAAGAGCGCGCATTTACGGCGTGTGAGAACGGAATGGGAGATATCAAGGGCCAGAGTCACCAGACTAACCACAGTATCTCGATTCGAGAGCCATTATGTAAATGCTAGGGAGATTCCGACTTGAAGCAGAAGCAGCAGCCATCGCAATGAAAGGATGTGGATGCACTTAACATGCAAGCCACTTTTGCTTCTAAGGTGGTTGTAAGGCTAGACATGGATTTGCATATGCAGACATGAGGGAAAGAAGGGTTAAAACTCCAGACGTGTTCACTGATGAATCGAAAGGCGATTTCACGAATCATTAGCGCCGCGCATCTAGCGTGTGGGTGCCTCGAATTGATGCACTTTCCTCAGCCTTCTCTGCTTCTCGAGTCAGATCATTTCCCCGTCAAATAGCTGACGCTGTCGTGAGTTGATTGTGAATTATACGACAGTGAGTGGGCAGGCAAAAGTAAGGCAACTGTCACAATATGTATGTAGAAGCTACGACTACGAAATATCAACTCATCTACCCGAGGAATACTTACCAAATGTTGCTTTACACTTTGTCAATCTGCAGTCTGTGGCCGATGGGACTACTACTGTGTCACCGAAATTGGAACTTGAGATATGTTAAGAGACAACAGATGAAGTATCAGATTATTGCTTTCATGTACAGAACTTTAACAACGAATAAGAAAAATCGCAAAGAAGGTTGTGTGTGCACATATGTGCTCTCCCAGACCGAGACCGGCTGAAAAATGGTCGCTTGGCCTACATTGATTGTGATCGAAAGCCATCCCCCTAAGATCGCAAGGATGTGAGACTTTCCAGATCTGGTAGTCGGATGCGCATTGCACATGATCTCTGAGATGCTTGTCCGGGAAGGGCAGCATTCCCCAAAAAAGGTATAATAGGCAGGCAACCTCATGCCGGTGATCAAATGACCGTCATGAATTAAAAGCCATCGGATAGAGGGCGGTGTGCTGCATCTTTGTCACACGTCAAGTTTCGGTCTGGAACTTCCAATCATGTTGAAGACTAAATTGTAATTTTGCTGCAGCCTTGTGACTGGGTGTCAAGGGTTCAAGCAGGCTGCGGATCTAGGGAGATGGTTGCATCCTGACTTTTTGTCCGGCAGCCTTGCTACCCACGTATTCTTCGGAAGAGGCAGAAAGCATTTTCTCCAGTGCGAAAAAGGCTAGCATGATATCGGAAGTGCGTTTGGTACTAGGCTCAGGTTTCTAGATTGTAATGAAGCTCCTTTGACTGGTTGGTCGATTCTCTAGGTGCAGAATGTAAGCAATCGGCAATTTTCACAGAGTCTCTGTTGTGAAGTTGCGATACTAACAAGAGGACAAATATGTGTTGATCACTTTATTTTGACATAATTCCCAATTCTTTTCGGGGATATTACTTCTTTGAGATCAAATGGTACGATACAAGTGTGGTCAGAGAATGCAACATGATGGTCGTTGAACTTCAAGTCAAAGGCATTTCAAGCATGTTTCTTCATTGGATGAGAGCTCCATCGATTCTTAGAACGAGTTAATAGGCCCAATCACATATTCTTGAAATCCATGTGACAGGTTGCGCACGATAGGATCCGAAGGAAAATCAAGCATCAATTTTTGAATTTCAAGACGATAATCCAAGTCACGAGTGAGAATAAGTGTCTTAGAAACATATCGCATCTGAAATTGAAAAGGAACACAGCGTATATATGTCTAAACCGGACAAACAGCTTAAGAATTCCGAACTCGTTGATTCTAGTTCATAATGTGATAGAAATTGGAACAAGTCATCACGCATACTTTAGGTATATATCTGGACAGAAGAGGAGATTGGCACTGACTGAGACGTCAAACGGGCGTATTGTCCATGGTATGACGAGCTTCAGGTGCTCAAGTCTATTGTATTTTATCACTGAGTGATTCCCAAAAGACTACTTCAGGAGCAAAAGGTTGCTTAACCCTTGCAAGATCATAATAGGCCCAGGATTATGACAGAGCTGAAGGACACTGCTCATAACGTACACCAGAGGCCTATAAGATTTGTGTCTTTTTGGTTTGCCATCGAACTTTTTAACACTCGGCCAACCAAATACATCTGCTGCTGCAATTATCAAGAAGAAGTCATTTACTCGAACTCATGAGAACGCCTAGTTCTTAAGTCATTACACTTAACAATTCTCGACGGACATTGAGTGGCTAAGAAGTATTATATTGTACAATACTGAACTGAAGTATGTCATTGGTTTGATTTGTTCTGATTCATAATCTTGAGGTACTCGAAAACATCATCGGGACTTCAGAACACTCGTTGACATCAGGCCATTGGCAACTTTTGGTCCCATCATTGGGTATCAAGAGCCATTGAAAGTACCTTTTCCAACTCATTCACAGCTACGTGTTCAGGCAATACTTTGTCATCTCCAGACATTTACATGTTCAAGACGGTATTGAAAGGAAGAGTCTTTCTCTGAAAACGCCTGCTTTAACAATATTCAAGAAAGACGCAATAGAGCCTAAGGTACCGCAGGTCACACGGTTGAGAATGATTAGTCGGCATCTATGACCTTAAGCTAGACGGGAGGTGCTCCCGCGCTTGGTCAAGCAGACGGGCAAAGATCAGTCAGAAAACCCTTTTCGCTGCCACGAGACAAATAAAAAACCCAGGTGCTTGCCTCCAGTTTCCCCTCCTTTGCTTCATCACTTCTTTCCTCCACAATATCGTTACAAGTTACAGTTGTTTCTTCTTCCCCCCAGAATTTCCCCCCTCCCACGAAAAGCCATCGCAATAATTATCGCAGACTCAGAGCAAACCAACAAGCACAGATCCATCGAAGAAGATGATGAACGAGAGCGAGGAAGATGAGAACATCGCTCTCGCAGCGAAAGGACGAGCGGAGATCGTCGAAGGAAAGTTCAGGGAACTGGGGATCCCTCGCAAATTCGACTACGAACGCGTCAAGGCCGCGAGAGCATACCAAATGGCGAGATCACTGATCCATGAGGGTCGCGATTCCGTTTCGACTGCATGGTTCGCCTGGTATATTGATTTCAATGTGTGGAACTTCATCCATGAGAAGTGTGAGTACTGCCGCAGACATCAAGTCCGAAACCCTCTGCTGACGTTCTTTAACCGCCTCCTAGTCGCCAAAAACGGCGACCACGAGACCTTCCCGTGGATCGACTTCGAACCAGCCGTGAAGCCCAAGACCCCAGAAGACGCCTCCGCCTGGTTCGACGGCTTGAAGGACGCCATCAAGCAAAAGTACGACCTTCCCGCCCTGGAGCGGAAGAAGTTGGGTCTCACCTTGATGAGACCGGAGAATTACCTTGTGCGTGACCACGACAAAGTCGCCGCGCGTTTGCGCGAAGACACGTGGAACAACGTCTTCCCCGGAAGAGTGCCTCCCCACGGCATCGCCTTTGAAGTCATCGTTCCCTCTGCCGTCAAGATGTTCTCGGATCTGAAGTGGGACGTAACCCGGGGAGCGCATCATATCCCGGATACAGTCAGCATTTCCACGGTTGGGCGAGTACACCGCCGCGGCCACTTTGTTATGGCCATGGTTCTCGGTTATAACCCTGGCGTCGTTGACGAACCGGAGAGCAGATTGATTCTGGCCAAGACGTACGACCTCATCTTGAAATGGGCCGTAACGATCATCATCACCGGCAGAAGCATGAAGCTCACCAAAGCTTTCAAGGGCTTCGACCTGCGGGAGCCTGGACTTGATGCTGATGGAGAGTATGCGACCATGGGAGGCATGGGAGACGAGATGGAGCTCACACGGGAGCAGCTCGCCCTCTGCGCTGAGGAGTTTGATGTGGTGCCGTTGACTTCCATCCCGGACTACACTGTGTTCCGGGTAAGCGAATGGCTGCACCGGGAGGTTTGCCGCACATCGGCAGAGGATCGCTGCCGATTGCTCCGGGATTGGTGCCAGCTTGAGAATGGCAAGTTCCACCAGAACCTCGAGGGGATGACTCGAGAGGACCTCCAGAAGGCTTGTCATGAAGCGTGGATGGAGAAGACAAATAACTGGAAGGAAACGCTTGACGTCACGGTGTGGTCGTGGACTGAGGAGGTTTACTGGGCGAAGAAGATTGCGGAGCCGTTTGACTCTTGAGCGAGATGATACCCAGCTGACGGAGAGGGATCATGGTGTGACACTCTGTTGAGTTCTGGGCAAGGGCAGAAAGGGGCGACGCATAAGTCAAACTCTGGAATCATGAAGGTCGTTTTGTATTGAGCATTGTATCAATCATGTCTATTATCCACCAAACCACGCTCTCCATCCATTTTTTCACTTCAAAAAAAGCCGCCGCACCTTAGATGACATTCTTCAACGACTGACTAGCACGGAACCGCCTCAAGTTATACGCAATCAACGCCTCCGCGCCCTGCGGCCTTCCACCAGCAGCATGCGGCGAGACGACAACATTCGGTGCCTTCCACAACCGGCTCGACTCGGGCAAGGGCTCGGTAACAAACACATCCAGCGCCGCGCCGCCGACCTCGCCCGCCTCGAGCGCGTCCACGAGCGCCTCCTCGTCAATGGACGTGCCGCGGCCGACGTTGACGATCCACGCGTGCTTGGGCAGCTGCTTGAGGCGCGCGGCGTTGAGCGCGTTCTTGGTGGACTCGGAGCCGGGGAGGATCATGACGAGGGCGTCCGTCTCGGGGAGGAGCTCGGCGAGCTTGTCCTCGCCGTAGACCTCGACGCCATCGCGGATGCCGGCGTTGCGCGCGACGCCCTTCACCTGGGCGCCGAGGCCGCGGAGGTGCGGGGTGAGCGACTTGGCGATGTTGCCGAAGCCCCAGATCAGCACGCGGGCGTCGCGGAGGGTGGTGAAGGCGTTGGCGGGGCGGTCGGGCTGCGGGCCGCCGAGGTGGCCTGGCCACTTTGACTGGAGCTGGTAGTCGCGCATCTCGTAGAAGCGGCGGGCGGCGTTGAGGAGGAGGCCGAGGGCGTGCTCTGCGACGGTGTGGTCGTGGAGGCCTGAGCCGGTGGTGACTGTTACCTTGGAGGTGTCGAAGCCGGCGGAGAGGACGTCGTTGGGGCCGGCGGCGAGGGACTGGATCCACTTGATGTTCTTGAGGCGGGCGGCGGCGTCCTTGAGGTTGTCGGCTGAGTTTGTCCAGGTGACGAGGATCTCGGCGTCTGTGTGCTCCTCGGGGATGGTGGTCTTCACGTCGTAGGGGACGAGGTCGACGGAGAAGCCCTGGAGGCTGTCGACGTCGAGCTTGAGGGAGGTGGGGTAGAGGAGCTTCATGGTTGTGACGTGTGTGGTGTTGAGGGTTTATGAGATCTAGAGGTTGGTGTGTTAGTGATTTTGGTCCCCAATTGGAAGCTTGGATAGCACAGGAGGCTCTTACATTATGAGTGGTATGAGAGGAGAATCTGAACACTGAAGAGATCGTGAAGAAACACCAGAAAAAACGAGAGCATCTGGAAGAAAATGAGCGAGGGGTCACGTCTGGTTTTACCTAACCTCGGGGCAAGGCATACCGATGACGGAGAGACCGCGATCCAATAAAACACAACGCGCGCGACAGCTTCCGTGTAAGCGGGGGTAACTGGATATTCCATGGACTGTGGACGGGGTGGATGGGTGGGATGGTGGGGGAACAGCGCCAAATCCGCACCAAGTTCCCACTCGCCCACTCGACGACGTCAAAAACGAAGCCATCCGGGCTTGTCGTTGGCGTCGTCAAGGTGGGGGAGGGGGCGGGGGAGGGGAAAGAACCCCGAACTTGGCTTGCTGACATGATCCCAGCAGCCATTTGCGTGATGGCAAGCACCGCAAGCTCACAATGATAGCCCCTCTATTAGAGAGCAAAGACTCCCCCGAGGCCCCCAAATTTACCCAGATGGTCCAAGATCCAGACTAAAGTAGCGCATTGCATGTACACAGTACTGACTCGTCTCATGAACCCGCAACTTTCTGCGTGGCAACACGTGTAGACGTGGAGTTGAGTTCGGAGAAATTTGCTACTATTGGACGAAAGCGTGACCATTTTTTGTCACTTTGGACCAACGCGCCCGGGTTTCAGCGGCTATTGAGCGGCATAAACACCGATAGTTGCGGCAACTCACCGGATACTTTACCGTTCCATATCCGCCTGGCGAAACGCCTCTTGGGGGGTAACCAGGGAAGCTGGCTGTTTTTTTTTCGGTCTTTTTTCTTCTTCTTTTTGGGATGACATTGTTTGGTCGTGTGATTTGTGAGTGCTCTGAATCTAATTCTGGCTATCGAAAAGTCAACTCTAGATTCCCTTACGGCTTTTGATCGAATTTCTGATTGCCGTCACTCTTTTGTGACGTCTCGACGTCTCCAACGAGTTTCGGAGAACTTTCTGCAATACCCCAAACTTGGACAGAGGGTTTGGCAATGGCTTTCGGTTCGGCCTCCAAAGCTTGAACACGTTTCCTGGTTTAAATAGCTTGGGTTGATTGCCGAAATCCAACATGCGCAATGATGCACTACATTCAGTCAGGTCTAATGTCGCCCTAGCTTCCTTAGCTCCGCGGAATCAGGTGGGGTATTGTCTCCATCCATCGCCTTCTCCATATGAACAGGAAACTCAATCGCGGGCGAGCAATTACCTATAATTGAACACTTTCAAGTCGGCCTTCTAAATCTCGGTTTGAAACCGAGTGCGAGAGTCTCCGAGACTCTGAGGTTCACTTTAAGTTGGTGCTCGTAGCCACTCATACAAGGGAACGGCGTGAAACTCCAGACCTAGGTCTCACCGTGGACTCGGTTGTCACAGCGATTCCTCTCCTAATGAACCTACCTCGTGTCGTTGAGGTTATCAGCAAAGTCAAGATGACCGGATTTTCTGCAACTCGCCGAAACCCCTAGAGTAGCTCAGGTAATCTTGTGATCACAGACGTCTATCACTAGCACAACGGGCAATCATACTCTTGGCCTAGCAAAAGTCTTCCCAATCCTCACACAAATGTCTATTTCTATGAGTCTGTAATTAGACAAATTAGCATGATAGATGTGAGAATGTTGCAAGGTCAAGAAGGTGGAGCATCCGTTCAGACTGGTTGTTCAAACCGAGACTTTTTGCCCGTAGGCTCTATAGATCTTCTGGTTACTATCTTTCCCCTCGGTGGCGTAGCTTGCATCCTTTTGGCAAGGGTCATCCTTTCTAGCTAAGATGAAAGTGAAGAGTAAATCCAACCACTTTCCGTCAAGCTTTTACGCCTACACGTAATTATACCAACCCTAGCTCCAAAGATTGTTTGAATGGCTGTCATCGCGGCAGCCTTTCCCAGCCAGTCTTTAAAGAACTCCTTGGCGTAAACCTTGGAAAAGGATGAGCCTCTGTGTTGAAGACGACCTCTGTTAATGGAATGTAGTCCGTCGGCGAGAATAGCAAGTATAAATACTTCAGAGTCTCAGCCTGCAGTCGGCAACGTCAGCTCGAAGTCTGCTCTGTATGTAACTTTGTTTTTCGACCACTTAATATATAACTTACCAGCCAGAAACTCTCCATATTATCCCTCGTCGACGCGGGCACCGTCCGTACATCATTCATACTAGTATACCCCTCTCCGTCGGGCACCAAAGTATGCTTCTGGAACGATTGGAAAATCTTCCAGCCCCATTCTCGGTACATGGCATTGCCAGTGATGCGGTACATCATGAACAGACTCTCTACCGTCTCGGGTCTTTGCAGGTTGTGAGCGTCGAGGGGCTTGATGATGAAGTCCTTTTTCCACTTCGACAGTACTAACCATTATATTAGCACAAGGCTCCTTTGCTTGGGAAGGTTGGAAGAGAGTCGTCAACGTACCACTGCTTTCTTTACGTAGCCACCTGTCGCCAGGTCCGGGCTGTAAGTCTGCTTCTGTGGCGTTGAACCACGTAATCTCGGGGGCGAGACCAGTGTCAGTGACGGCATACATGCCCCAGCAGGTGTTCATGATCTCGATCGAGAGTTCGATGTCGTCTTCGTGCTGAGCCGTCCAGCCCGGGTCACGACGGGCTTCCGCAAGAGGCCGCCCTTCTGTTGCCTGTCATGGCGGGGTTCAGCCGGTTGTATCCTTAGTACATGACAGAATGAGAGACTTGAGAAACTCACAGCCATGGCGATTGTGCCCGGAAGAAAGCAGACGAGATGGTCCATCTTGGGAGATAGCGGTCCTCCCACGCCGGTCGGAAGTTCTGCAACGAACTTCAGTGCTGCGTTCCGCGTTGTCGTGACGAGGTGTCTCGCGATGCCGCCCAAGGCGTCATCCCACATGTCGCGGTAGATGGATTCGCCTGTTTGGAGGTACTGCTTCGCAAGATACTCTATGAGGCGTCAGTCTCGGAGCTATCTCACAAAGTGGGCTCGATCCTACCATAGTACGAGTCACCTCGACTTCCGAGCCGAATCTCCCTCGTCGTGAACTGTCCGTGGCTCGGATGCACAAAGATGGGAAGTAGTCCACCCTCCATCTTCTGGTCATCCAGCACCTTCATGACGCGCTCTGCTTTTTTCCAGTAAACGTCATTTCCAGTCAAGTGGGAAAGATACTTCATCTCAAGCTGTACAGTCGCAGCCTCAGCCGTGGACGAAGCCCCACCATCCGCATGCGAGGTGATGCCCTCCCTCTTGCCGATGTTGACGCTCGCATACGGGATCCCAGAGTTGGAGTCAAACGCCACCAGGAGCCGGTCCGCCAGGTCGATCGCCTTCGAGAGATAAACAGAGTCTCTTTTGGATGCGACATGCGGCAGCTGGGTTGAGAGATAGTGTGCAGATAGAAGGCCGCCCAGCATACGGATCGTGGTCTCAAAGGTGTTTACGTCTTGCTCTTGGTCCCAAGTGAGGCTGCGGTGCAGCCATCTCCTGGCGTCAGCGAGGGGCTGGGTCAAATTCATGAGCATCATTGTGTCCAAGCTGTCGACGATGATCCAGCCTAGACCCTTGGGAGACATGTTTTCTCCTCTCTTGGACATAGGATGAAAGACATCGTTACCTTGAAAAGAGTCGGCGCATTAGTTGAATTCGAAGAACGGGACGACTTGTCATGTAGGACATCTTACCCCATGCGTGTTTCTTGTAAGCATTCCAGCTCGTCAAAAACGCATCTCTCACTTCCTCTCTTCTGTCATACCAGTCGACGAATTGGGCTTGTGGGATGTACTGCATGTGTCCCAGAGCATCACCAGAGAAATATCCTCGAAGGCATGCGACAAGAATTGCGGAGACAAATATGCCAATGAGGATATTACGTATCCTCCGTCTCAATGAATTCTTTCTCTCCCTGGACGAGTGCAAAGAAATCCGAGAATCACGACCGGCCGAACCAGCGGCCTTGGGTCGTGTGGGTGAGTGCCGACTTCGTCGGTTCGGTGAGGTGCCCATCGTGGTGTTCTTGCTGCCGAAAATGAGTGTGATTGATCCAGAACTAGATTCGATCGTGTCTTCTAGGACACAACTAAAAGGAAATAGTCTCAATGCAAAAGAAACAGAGGAATGGATAAGTACGATCCTCCATTCAAAACCAACAATCAGAAGCGCCAGCGCTTAGCGCCCTTGGGCCTTGCCTGCAGTCTGAGGAAGAGGTACCCGATGAGCCATTATGCAAGGGCAAGAACAACCAACGGGCGGTAATTGCAACCATGTTCCAAGGACGAAAGACGCAGTTTCCTCAAGTTTTCGCTTGTGTATTCGGGAAGGCAACAAGCGCCTTCCCTTTCAATTGGTTACCGAAGAGTTGGTAGCGGCCTGATTGAATCTTGGCAGCCCGAGATCTCAAGATGCCATTCGCCCAGGTTCCACAAAACTGCACGATGTTGGAGCTCGTTACTCGGGGGGGGGGGGGGTTCTTTCCATCTTGTGCCGCGCGCTACGCTTAGGAAACTGCGGCCGTAAGACTACCCTACCTACCTTGCCTTCACATGGCATGTTGTTGGGGCCTGTTTTCTCGAGAGACGCAAGCGCTGGACAATTTCTCCAGATCGCACCTCAGGCCTGGCCAACGCATGGCTCACATCTACAATACAGGCCAAAAAGAGCCCTCGCTGTCTAAACATGGCAATTGAATTCAGAACCAACAAAGGAAGACAGCACGATATTGCAGGGACTCATTATGTAAGACCGATGCGAGAATACTAGCATGTCGGTTCCACCCATTTGAAAAGCAACCTGTGGGCATTCAACCTACAGCATTGGCAACAGGTAGATCAACTTCGCCTTCGTCGAGTTCCCTAAGCCAAAGGCCTCAGCAGCTTGATCGGCTTTTCTTCCTTGCCATCACTATCTTATTACATGGCTATCGCAGGTTGTAGGCTTCGGTGACAATGGCGACAGCATATCCCGCTGTGACCGACGAGAACGGCACCGTCACGTCTTTCATAGCGCTTCCGACCGCCTTCACACCACCGACGAGCTGTTCGACCATCTATCGCCTCAACGGCTTCTCTCTCGCAGCGTATGACCCAGGTTACGGCATCGACATTGACACCAGAGTACGATGCGCGCCGCCAGCAGTCACAACGTGGTGGGAGCAAGGACGCCTCGGCCTCAACGACGGCGAGGGCCATACTGCCGTTAGTATCGGGCCTCTGGTATGTCCTGAGCGCTGGGTGACGGTTGCGACGTCGGTCAAAAACGATACGAGCAGTACACTTGCCATGTGCTGCCCACAGTGAGTGTCGCTGGTGATCGAGAGTTTCTCAGTATACGGTTGATCGTTGCTGATTAGTCGTCGTAGAGACTACACTCTGATCAGAGGTATTGCCGGTTCGGTTGAAGGAGACTGCCGTTCAGATCTCCTGTCCGGAGCAGTGATCACCTATGCATCAACATCCGCTCCAGATACTTCAAGCTGGACAATGGTGACGTCAACCCTCACCCAACCAGGTTTCGTTGGTGCCATCGCAGTGCTGGGATGGAATATCGAAGAGACAGCAGCCACTCCAATAGCAAGAGTCACTGTCACTGACGCAACTCCGACACCCACAAACGCAGTCAATGTCAATACCCCCGCTCTGCCTCGAGAGACTGCATCGACCACGACACTTTCGCCCTCAGGAGCGATATCGACGCCCGAGCCCGCAGCCCTCCCGTTGACCACCGCCATTGGAATCGGCGTAGGTGCTGTGGTAGGGGTCATCGCGCTGGCCATCCTCGGGTTCTTCTTTTGGCGTAGGAAGCGCAAGCAGCAGCGAAGGGCAGGAGAAACTGTGCCAGTCGTCGAAGAATATCATGCGAGGCCTCTTGAGACGAATAAATTCACGTCTCCCGCGCCGCGATATCACGAGCTTTACGTACACCAGCATGGTAGGAATCGGCAAGAAGTGACAGAGCTGCCTGTTCCACAGTACTATGCTGAGCTGGATGGAAGTAGGCCGGCATCAAGGTTAGATAGTTTAGGTCGGGCTAGAAGGTGAGCATGCGATGCTTGAACAAGAGCATGAGGAGTTTAGTGGGGAGGGGGGGGGGGGGAGGAGAGTATACGGACCTGTTCTTTCGAGATACCTGCGGCGTTGCGGATGAATTTGTCTATTAGGAGTTATTCTGATGTGTATATGGCGCTAGAAATACCTCGAATCTATTGTAATAGTTGAAATGCGACTTCTCATTATAAACATCCAACATGCTACCGATCATAACCCCAGCTTCGTCAACTCGCTCTCCAGACTCACTCTCCACACCTTCGCCTTCTCCTCCTTCCCTCTAGGACAAACCTCACATATCGCCCTCGTAAAGTTCACGACCTTCTGCACCGTCTCCTGAACGCCCTTGTAAGGCCATCCAGCCACAACCTCCCCTTCGATCCCCTTCTCCCGACAAACCTCCCTCGCCCACCCCCTCATCCTCTCCCTCTCCGCCTTGGCCACCATCTCATCATCTCCTCCACCCCAAGGATACAAAAACGCATTCGGCGGATCCCACCTCGGCCCAGGCACCACCCCACCAAACTCCCAATCCAAAATCCCCGTCACGTTTCCCTCCCCGTCCACCATGACGTTCGCGAGGTGCAGGTCCCTGTGCGAGAGTACATACCACGTATCATCCACCTCGTCCGCGTGAATTTTAACATACTCTCTATACTCCTCCAAACGCGGCACAAGATCCCTCATCCACTCGAGCGAAGCGTGCCTCCCAATAGCGTAGATATACTTCTCGACGCTCTTATCCAGAAGCTCCGCCCACCCGGAGAACGCGCCCCCAACAGGATTCAACGTCTCGATCGTCTCCCCCTCCCAGCACCGCGAAATCTCAGGCTCCATCCAAAACCACTCATCCACAACCGGGCCCGGCACCACCTCCCCCTCGTCATCGACCCTCAACCCGCCAACATGCTTCCACGCACCACCCTTCGAACTTTCCCACAGCTCTGCGAGAAAGCCCACAAGCTGCTCAACAAGCCTCCTCCTCGAAACCTCCCCCAGCTCCCAAAACACCTTATCCGCACTCACACCGTCAACCCTCTCCAACAGCGTAAACTCGTACCCCAGCACGTTCTCACAAGAAGAATCCCAGCGCAGCACGGCGGGCACGGGGACGGCGGTGTGTTGCCGGACCCAGCGCATCACGGCGACTTCGTTTTCTGTCTTTATGCGTGGTAAGTGGCGGCCTGCGACGCGGAGGACGAGCGTTACGGTGCCGTCTGCGTTGGGACGCGCCGGTGCGAGGTGCGTGGCATCTGAAGGGGAAAAGTGGAGGAGGTAGATGCTGTGGAAGGCTGCTGTTACTGTGAGAGGTTCTGTGTGGGTTGGCGGTGGGAGGTTGAGGGATGTTGTGAAGGCGAGGAGTTGGTTTGGTGTGAGGAGGGGTGGGAGGTTCGCCGCGGGGCCGGCCATTTTGAGACTTTTGGTGGAGGGATCGGTTCTTGTGATTTTACTGTTGTCAGTTGACGCGGAATGAATATGGTCAAGGAAGAACACAGGTTTGATGTCTTGTCTTTATATCTTTCTTTCTAATTGAGGCCTTTATAAGACCTGAATGGGGTGCGTAGATCTGCCTTCTCAATCAACCCGTAAGGGAAGGTGATGTTGATGAAGGTAAGCGCTACCGTCACGGCCCCACATGTCTAGCCAATATCGGGCCCGGCGCCGATGGGCGGGTCCACCTAACCCGGATGAGCCATCATGCATCACCAGCCCACCGGCTACGCTGTGAAGAAATCGCCCCATCAACTACCTACAACGACTATTTACCCGTATCACATTGTGAGCCAAAGATCAGAGATACAAAATTGTCGTCCATCCTCTTCTAAATCGTCATACGGCAATTCGGCGAGGCAAGAACGGTGGGCCACTCTACGTCCTTGCCCCGTTCTCCCTTTGGGCACATGGTCCCAACCACGCAAAAAATTCTGATCATCGTAGGGCTACCTTATATAAAGAACAGCAAGAACCAAAGCCATTGAAGAAGTCCACCAGGGGCAGGGAGCAAAGACCAGTGTGATCCTCCAGCACTTTGGTTTTTTTCTAGAAGAACTTCGCCCCAGGCAAGTATCTAGCCCAAGAAGGTTGACCTTCTCTAACCCGTCCGTACTTACATCTACTTGCCTAAATCACCCACCCGTCACTGCCCGCCGTCGCGGCCTTTCACCAAGTGCGTATTCCATCCCTCCATTCCCAAGATAGAGCGCAGCGGTGTCTCCCTAGAGTCTGAATTGTCACCTTGTCCCCGAACCACGACTGCTGCGTCTTCCCTTTGAGAAAACACGACATCCAATAACACATTGCCATCGCAGCGAGAATAGCATATCGCATCCGCCAGGCGAGAAATTTTGTCGCTAGTGGTGCTGTGCCTTAAAAAGACCCAGAGCACGATCGAAACTGTTCTTATATACCCCAAACCATATTCCTAGATTTACATTGCAGATGCGCGTTAGACGCTGATTCTTACCATAGACCACGGCTAGTAGTTCGCCTTACGTACCTCAACGAGTAGTGCTCAGATCTGGATTGAAATGTAAACGTTTAATATAAACGATACAAACACAACACACCCCAAGCAAAAACACCTGACAGCTTGGCCCTTGGCCCCCAAGACGATTTACTCGCCTCCCCAAACGCGACGTGGAAATATCGTCACCGGCCGGCACCTTATTCTTGGCCATTCCCTCTTCCCCCTCACTCTCGCCCCCTATGCAAAAGTTGCCGAACCGACCGACCCGGACCGGCGCATTAGTCCTCCAGCAACTCCCTACTTCCCTACATCCCGTGTCCAGCCACCACGAGTCGCGCCCCTCAAACACCAAGCACAGATCCCCTCAAATCCAGCAGATCCTTGCGAGGCAAACCCGAAAACGGGCAGTCATACACTGAATCTCAAGAAAAAAGAGCCGCCCAATCAATCGGTAGCCGCCAAGCCGGCCACCAAGAGCGTTTAACAAGATACGCGAAACGCTCTCTCTAAAAAGTCGCTGCGGCTCTTGAGGTGTCCTGGATCTTCTTCCAGATTGATCAGGTTCAGAAACTTGAGAAAATGCCGCTTCTATTTTCACTTGTCTTGGGATCTTGGCCAAACACCAAGAGCGTTCTTTTGGAATTATGTCTCTGCCCGTGATCTCTGATAAACTCGTTCTCGTTCACCCAGGATTTCCGACGGCGACCTCTATCCGGGTTTGCGCACTGGGGCTGGGGTACATGGTCACTTGGAAAGGTGAGATACACTGCAGTTGACTCGTGTTACTTTTATCTCTGTCTGGCTATCTATGCCCATCTTATCATTATTTCACCATTATGCTTCTTGACTCAGCAAACTGCTATGCGTTGTGACCCCATAGCCCCGTGGTATTTCCCCCCCTGTCCGCTGTCTCGGTATTGTTCTCTGCACTTGAACTCGTTGGGACTGGGCTTCATCGGAGAGGCATCGGTAATTACAGATCAACCCACGTACCAAATACACAAGTGAAAGTCCAAAGATCACTGCCCAGGTGTAACTTTCCGTCAATTAGTCATGTCTGTACAAATGCGCGCAGCTGGCTGGTGTTATGGTTATCTTGTCCCAGCTGTAAACGCAGCGCCCGGGGGACTGCTTTTCCGTCGGCCTTCCTCCATCCATCGGCATGAGACCAGGATACACTTGAACTCAAAACAGGCATCGAGCATCCTTGCACATCCTGTCCCAGCCTACTGCGTCAGCTGAGTCGCAATGATACTTCGCGACGCTGATTCTTTCGCTGTCCTCGCCGGCTGACCATTATTGATCGTTTAGGCGTGAGCGGCCGGGGCGGCGGCGGGAGCGGCTTCCTTGGCAGCCTCAGCAGCGGGAGCGGCGGGCGCAGCGGCAACAGGAGCAGCGACAGCGGGAGCAGCAGCAACGGGGTTGGCAATGTTGGCGCTAGTGAGACTCTGCTGGGCGACCTGGATGATGTTGGCCTGGCCGAGGGTGTTCTGGGGGAACCGGGCGTTGAAGCCAATGACATCACGGACGGCAGTAAAGGTTTGGGGCTGGACCATCAGGCGCTGAGTTGAGACGAGCCACTGAACACCCTCAGAGCAGGGAGGAGTAGTGAGGGAACCCATGTAGCTGCAAAAGAATTAGACATTGGAAATCAGAGGACTGTCAGACGTGGATCGTACCTTTGGAAGCTGCCGGCAGAGAGAAGAGTGACGACCTCCTGCATGTTCAGCGCGCCAGTCTTGGTGACAGTACCGGGCTCCTTGATGGCACCGAGGGAAGAGAAGACGGTCTCGAGAAGGCTAGAAGAAGCAGCCTCGGCCTTGATCGGGTTGGTTCCCATCGCGGGGATAGCCTTCGGGGCTTCGGCCGCGGCTCCAGTAGCAGCGCGGCGGGCCAGCTTGGTGCGGCGCTCAGCAGTTGCGTTTCCTCCAGCGGGAGCAGCTTCAGCAACAGGAGCAGCCTCGGCGACAGGGGCGGCGGGGGCAGCAGCGGCAGCGCCCTGCTCCAGGTCGATGTAGGTACCAATGACGGCAATCTCCTGGTTGGCACCCTCGAAGACCATGTGCATCTCCATAGCCATGCTCTTTCCGGCGTCGAGATGCTCACTGGGCAAGTGGAAGTGGAACTGCTGCAGGGTGAAGTTGCTGCCTCCAACTTGCATCGATCCGCCCTTGGCGATAACCTCAACGGTGGTTCCTAAGTTCTCGAACTCGGTGCCATCGGCCATGTCGGGGATCTGGAGGTTGATGGAGCTTCCGGGGAGAACGTTGAAGGAGCCGGCCACCATGTCGATAGGGGACTGGGTGGTTCCCGTGGCGCACAGCTGGTTGGCAGTAGTATCCAGAGCGACCCAGTTCAAGGGGCCCTTGACGACATTGTTAGTATTGAGGTGTGCGGCTTCTAGGAGAGAGAGCACTCACATTGCTGCCGGTGTAAGCAAAGTTGTTGACCTTGACCTTTCCCTCCTCAGCGCGAGGATCCAAGTGAGTTCCATAGGCGCACGAGGCCAGAACCTGGGAGATAGAGGCGGCGAAGAAGCCGAAGGTGATGAGACGGGAAGACATATTGAGCTAAAGGTAGGATACGGGACCAGCGCGTGGGGGGCCTACAAAGGATCGAAGGAAGGGAAGAATAGAAGCGAGTTACAAAAAAGTAGATTATTGAAGAAAAACGTAGGACCAGCCCTCTAGGGGAAGAAACGAAACGAACGAGAAGAGAAGTTGAAGGTGAAAGAAAAGACAGATGATGGAGATGAAGAACGAGATGAGCCGAGAGAAGGAGTATGTTTGCATCAAGATGGCATGATGTCTATATACTTATGATCTGTAAGACTGTAGTCGAGGGCTGGTTATCTTGATGATCTACCTCACAGGTCCAAGAATAGTATCAATAGGCAAGAACCCATGCGAAGATGGCCGGGGCGGATAAGCAGCGAGGGACGGGATCATGGTGAGGATCTTGGCATGTGCTTCATCCAGGGTGTTGAGGAGCAGTGAGAGGCTCAGAAGGAAAAAGAGAACGGGTTGATGAATGAGGTTTAGGATTCCCTGTGTTTGGGGATGAGCGCCTCCGTTTCCCATGGTATCGCGGGCATGTTTCTGGCGCAGAATGGGAGGGGGGCTTTCAAGCTTCTCCATCCAATGCGACTGCATGTCATCTGGACTATGGACCAGGATCAATGATTGAGAGCAGGCGGCCAAGGCCGGGCGAGGCTATTGAGACGGAGGAGGAGGCTAGAAGGAGGGCCGTTTGGACAAGAGAGCGGAAGCCAGGGGGCCCTGCGACCCTGGTCGAGTTGACAGGATGGGAGTACGTCGCCAGGGTGAAACTGCCAGGCTCCGGAGGGTTGGACGGGGTTGTGGGGAATATGGCCACTTTATGAGTCTGGTGCTTGGCCAAGTCAACAGCTGGAGAGAAGACCCCTGCGATGCGCGTTCCACGAGTCTCAACGTGGGAGTTGATTGAAGTGACGGCTGTGGGAGAGAAGCGCTGGTTCGGACGGAGACGAAGCCCCCTTACCAAAGATCATCTTAGCGATGATCTTGTTGAGACGACGGGCTGGATATCAACACCATCATGTTAGGTGATGCTGAATGACTGCATTTACCCAAGTGATTCCCAAGAAGCGGGAGGGTGGCTAAAAATAAGCATTCGGAAGGATCGACGACAAGAGCGGTGTTGGCCAAGTCGAAGCCGGAGGACTATCATATGCGGGAGTGATGTCTAGGGGAAGACGGGAGTCAAGAATTGAGGCTCTTCGTCCAAGGCATCCAAGAGGATACCAAGAGCTTGGTAGGCGGGGAGTAGCAGCACCTGCCACTGGAGCACGAGACTCAGACACGGCCTGCCTGGGTAGGTACGCAGTACCTTCAGGTATGGATGGAAGGTGCAATGGCAAGGATGGCTTTGGGTACGTATCTCTCGGATTTTCCCTCAACCACGTGTTACGGGCTGGCTGAGTACCTTAAGGTAGGAAAGGAAGGAAAGTACGGAGTACGGAGTACCCTGTGCTGCGTTATCCGTGTTTGCCTACTACCTTACTCAAGAAGGTATCCGCATGTGTCTCCTTCCTCGGCTGAGTGAGGGCGTTAGAGATGTAAAGAAAAGCTGGTAGGTGCGATGCCTGCGTAAGGTATGGTCTGGGCAGCAACTTCAGGTTGAGGTAAGGTGAGGTAGGCCCAAGCTTGCTCTTTCCTTCCAAGTAAGGTGAGGGCAAAAAGTAGGTAAGGTAGCCCGGTAGATGCAAGCTCTAAAGAACCATCGTCTTGCTCTTACTCGTACGCGTGGCAGATATGGCAAGAGTAAGGTAAGGTGCTGTGTAATGGCAGGAAGCAACCAGGGATGAGGCAGCCGTCAGAAAAACCTTGTTCACCTTTGGTAGCGCTCTAAACCTTAACAGCCTTTAAGCCATGCACGACCTCCTGCTCTTGCCTGTCTCTGTCACGCTGAGTCTGTTCGGACGACACAGGGGCATTCGGGTCCACTTTTCCCAACCGTCACCCCGTGGTGAGACGACGCATAGGACACACAGCAGCCAGTTCCAGACCGCAGCAGGAAAGAGCAAGTTAAGTTGACTGCGTGGCAAGACCCGGTGCGAGGCTGAAGCACCTCAGATGAAGCACGTTCCTGCCTTACGCATATTGCACTCCAGGTTACTTAGGTTCCTTCCTTCTTGCGTTGCAGCCAAGCTACAGTCCATGGATGACGACGGAAGAGAGCCCGACAACTTGTCTGACAGACACGTTCAGACTGAAAAGACGTTGGATCCTGTTGGGAGGTGAGAGGCTTGTGAGAAGGGATGACAGGAAGAAGGGGTAGGGAGGAAGAAAACAGCTGATTTTTGCAGGGCCAAGAGCTTAAATGGCTGCCAAGTCAAACTGGGGCGGAAGTGGAAGGGGTCAACTTGGTGATGGCTTGCGATATGTGAGCCGCCACCATGTGTCCTTGACAGCAGACGGGGAGGTTAACCTCAAGTACGGCTCAAAGTCCAGAACTGACTAAGCTAAGCGATGGAAAACTGCCAATGAGGAAGCGTCGTGATGTGGGAGAGCGCCTGGCCGCTGTGCACCCTAGCGTTCCATCCAGGCGGTACACCCACTGGAAACATCTTCCCTGCAACGGATAACTTGCCTTGAACCAGGTTAGGCTACCCACGGTGTCCGCTAGTCCCCTCGCTTAATCCTCACTACAGCGCCTCTACCTGCTGTAAGGTAGGGAGTAGGCTGCCTAAGGTACCAATGGACCGCTTGAGGACTGGGCTGCGTTTGCGTTCGCCGGCCGCGCCTCTCGCCAAGTCTTGCACCTCCTGATTTCTTCTGGGCGCGTCTCACGCCCTTTCCAAACTGCTGGGGCCTGCGACAAACCTCCACCTCCGCATCTCAACTTCACCAATTGTCTTCAACGACGTCGCTTGCGCGGTAGTATTCGTCTGCTCTTCAGCCCCGGTCCCTTCCTTCTCTACCAGCTACGCCAGCCTGTGACTCAACCTACCTTGTTACTTGCCTACCGTCTACGGTCTACGGAGTCACGGGAGTACGTCCTCAAAGTTCGGACTTCTACCACCCACGCAACTGTCCATCACCAATACCACGCCTCGCCGCGCCCCATTTGCCAGCCATGCCATCCCTCTCCGCGTTCCCGCCGACCGTCTCGACCTCCCCGTCGGCACCGCCTGCCTTCATCTGAAGCTTCTTGGCGCGCTCCAAACGTCAGACGGCCCCTCCTTTGGCGCCAAGTCCCAGCGTCTACCGGAACCGCGTCTGATGTTTTAGCGACGACATGGGAACTTGAGAAGCTATCCCCATCTCCTCGAGTCCTTTCAGGCTCACCGCTCACGGCTTCACCCCAGTATCTGCCTGCCGGCCAGCCTTTTGGCTGTGGTCCTAACTGAACGACCTGGTTCTCGATCCCCACAGAGAGCAGAAAGAGTTACCCTTCAGCTGGGAAGGCCTGACGCTCTGTCCCTCTTTCCCTCTGCCTAGACCACTCGACGGTCCGTCCTTGGTGTCCGGCGCGCAACTCGCTCAACTCGACATTGGCGCTGGTCTTCGCTTTCGCTATTTGTTTGGGACCCCATCTCTGCCGACGACGTGCCAAGTCGCCCAGCGTTTTCGTCTCCATCATCATCAAGAGAACTCAATCTGAATGCGACGTCACCCATAAGGTCCAACGACAGTCTTCAGCAGAGTGGGCTTGGCGAATCCCGAATGCCGTCTTGGTGGCCAAGGACGTCGTCATCTCCATCATCACCAAGGGTTTCCAGCCAGTTTTTCTGCGACGCATAAACCACGCAGCTGGTGTCTGGTCATCGGCGAGCGTGAGCCAAGACGACTTCTCCTCATATTTCGTCAGCACCGCCCGTAACATTCGGCTTGTCAAGTTGTCACTGTCAGTCGGTTCATCCAACATCCGCAAGATCTGCAGTGTCTACGCTGTCGCTGTCACTTGACCCAGGATGAACCGCACCGCGGCTGGGACGTCTCAGCGAGAAACACTGGCGTTGATTCTCTCGCCACTTAAGATTCTGTCTACATGGAACTCGTGTATCGATTCTTTGGCTCCGAGCACATGCCTGAAGAGAAAGCAATGCGCCAAAAGAGGGTAAGCGAACGGACAATCGCCGCTCCTTCAGAACAATGATTCTATAAGCATGATGAAGCTGTGACGACGGCACTCGTGACGGAGTCTTTCCGGAGTAAGTTGGCTTGGCTTGTAGCGAGGACAGTGAAGTGCCCCTGGGCATTAGAGTCATACTCTTTCATCGCAAAGGAGAAGTTGAGCTAGACATGCGTATCCCTCGCGTCCCTCGCATCCCGAAGCAGACCACTCGCCCCAATTCGGATGCCAGCTCTCTGCTCCGGTAGAGGTGGTCCGGAACACGCACCTTTCACACTGCGGATACCGATGTCGCCAAGCACTTACCGTTGCGTTGAGAGCAGTCGACGTCGTACTAGAACTCTTCTCCGCATGTTGCAACCTAAGCAAGCTTGCTTCTGCCCCTTGTTGTGAGACATCCTTAATTCTTCCAGGGCTGGAAATTGGCGATTGGTCCTGTCCTAGTCGCACTTCTCGGCGTCTCGACGTTCCATTGTGCCCTGCAGCACTTGGCACTTGGCTGCTTGTCCCGCCGTGCCTCTCCGCTCGCTAGTGCAGGCCTCTATTGTCCGCCGAGAGACACCAGCAAAATAAGCTTCTACTGCCCAGGCCCTAATCGCAATGAAGTGTCGACGGTTACCATAAGTGAACAACAACAAGCGAAAGAGTATCGAAAGCCTGGCGTCTAAACGTGGCGATGCATCTTTCCATAGCCAGCAATCGTATTTAAGGCAAGTGATATGCCGCCAAATGATTGTTTTTTTCCTTTCCTTTCAGGACCTTTCAGATTCTGATCATGTCGTGTACGAATACTCAGCCCATGATCGACGACTCGAAACGTGGAGACCCCCTTGATGATGGAGAGCGCGCGCGAGACCCCAGCCGCGTATCACGAAACATTGGTTCATTCTCGCCAAACTTGCTTATTGGTGGACACAGGAGGCGAGGAGGCTTTGCGAAAACTTGAAGACTTTCCGAATCATCTCCTGACGGATTGTTTAGGGTTCGTTGTGTCTGCTCTTGTCCCGCTCACTCATGGTCTCGTGGATCGCACAAGAGTCATTGACGCGGATTCGGAGAAAACATGACGCAGAATGTTATGGCGAGCTACTGTCTCAAGAGTTCTATGCAGATGACTTGGCCGTCACTCCCTCACCGTAATGATTCTGCGTCCTCTTTGGGTGTCCTCCAGGCTCCAGGTCAGCGTGTAAGCACATTTTGCACTAACAATCTCCCAATTCTTTATTTCTCCGA
Organism: Colletotrichum tamarilloi; assembly: GCF_030869305.1. NCBI lineage: Eukaryota > Fungi > Ascomycota > Sordariomycetes > Glomerellales > Glomerellaceae > Colletotrichum > Colletotrichum tamarilloi. The sequence continues at coordinate 276,831 of NW_026849422.1, forward strand.
CGGGATAGACTACACCCCGAACCGCTGGCCAAACCAGATGTTAACCCGGACTACGTCACATACCCTTTCGTCAAGACAACCCTTTTGGCCCCGGAATCGTGCACTTTTGTAGAAGTAATCATTCATCATGTCCGAATTTTTCTGATAACAAGGGGTGAGAGGAAGTTGACATTCATTGCATCCTTCGCCCCTGAGATGAGGTACCTTATGTCGAGGAGAGATTTTGAGAACTGCAAGAGAGACACTGGCTTCACCAACTCTCATGACCGGAAGGAGGCCCACTAGCCACCGGCCGACGACCGCGGAGAAGTGGAGTATCTTCGCTTACCGGATCGGGAATGCGAAGGGGCGCAAAACTCCACCTCCACTTTCCACGCCCGCGCCCGGATGTTCGGCGTTCATAAGCTGGAAGTTGGAACACACGAGTTTCCCCTCTGGCTTGAAGTGGTCTCGCCAACGCAAGTGTTGAGACTTTGATATGATTGGTCAAGTCATTGATGGAATGCGCAATGATAATACGCCCATCCATAAGTCACCTTAAGGTAAGGTACCTTAGGCAACACTACAGAGTGATGCTCCGATGGGCTTGCATGTGGTGTTAGTTCCTTCCCACTAGCGCGTCAGCAAACTCCGCTTTCTACTATCCCGGTGGTGCTAACCCGGTGAAGAATGCGAAGCTATGCGAACCTCCTGCGAATGATGTATAAAGATGATGAAAAGGCGATGAATTTCAGTAGATTTGGTCGCGCGCTCTCTTACGACACAAGTCAGCTGTTACATCTTTCCTCTTCTTGAATCAAACTTCTTTGTAAGAAAACCAGTCATACAAGAAACATACAAACCAAAAAAAGATACACAAAATGGTCACCCGCGCCCAGGTCCAACACTCCAACGCCGCCCTTACATCCCGAACCGCGCCCCGAACGGCCGTCTTCCTAGGCGGCACGTCAGGCCTCGGCAAGCTCACCCTCATCGAGCTGGTATCCCTCGGCTTTCCCATACGGGTCTACATCGCCGGCCGCAAAGCCACGGAGCCGGCGATGAGACCCGTGCTCGAGGACCTGCGGCAGAAGAACCCGCGTGCCGAGCTGATTTGGCTCGAGGCCGAGGTCTCGTTGCTGGCGGAGACGAGAAGGGTTTGTGAGGTTGTGAAAGCGAAAGAGACGAGTCTCGATTTTTTGTGTTTGACGGCTGGGTATGCGCCTTTTGGGGGGCGGAATGGTGAGTTTTTGATGAGAGGTTTCGCTTGTTTCTGTGCAAGATGAGAGGGGGTATATGGATGAGTTGAGTGAAGATGCTGATTTCGGTTTAGATACTGCGGAAGGGATAGATGTCTGCCATTCCCTGGAGTACTACTCCCGCATGCTCGCAACCCTCCACCTCCTCCCCCTCCTCCGCGCCTCCGCCTCCGCATCCTTATCCTCCCCCGGCCCAAGCCCCTCCCCGCGCGTCCTCACCGTCCTGGCAGGCAGCATGCTCTCCACCCGCATCGACGCAACAGACCTCAACCTCACCCGCTCGTCCCCCAGCAACACCAACAGCAGCAGACTCTTCGGCTTCAAGACGCAGACGCACATGTCAATCATGAACACCCTCTTCCTAGACAGGCTCGCCTCCGACCCGGCCAACGCGGGGGTGTCTTTTGTCCATAATTGGCCTGGCGCCGTGGACACGGGGAACATGGCGCGGTATCACACGCCGACGTGGTGGAGTCCGTTCCCGCTGACGAATTTGCTGAGGCCGTTGTTTTTGGTGATGGGGTTTGAGGAGAGGGAGGCGGGTGAGAGGCATGTTTATTTGGCGACTTGTGGGAGGTTTGGTGGGAAACCGAAAGGGGAAAAGGAGGGGGACGGGAAGGAGAAAGGATGTAAGAACACGAGGGGGGAGGAGGGGAGGAATGGGTTGTTTTTGGTAAATCATAAGGGGGAGGTTTCGTATAGCGAGAGTGCTTTGGTGGAGTTGAGGGGGAATGTGCAGGGGAAGGTGTGGGATTTGACGATGGAGATCTTGGGGCCGTATTTGTGAGAGGTTGTGGGCGATGATTTCGAGGGAGGATATCATGAGGTGTTTTCGGTTTGTTTTTTAGGCATTAATGGAAGGTTGATGTGGTGTTTCTGCTGTTGCGGCTGGGATCGTTGGCGCGGATGAACTATCTTCTCCTGATGCATCCATAACGGATTCTAACTTGTTAATATGGATGAACTTAAACTGGGTTTTGAGTCTTTTGAAAAGGATGTGTTCGAGGTCGACACAACTTGATGGGACATCATTTGGCTATCGTTCTGTCCATAAGCTGGATGGAGTCTCTCCATAGAAGTTCCCGTGAGAGTGGTATTGCCTAGGGCCATCCAAAAGGCCACGAAAGTCAGGACTTGCTTCAATCAGGGTCTTCGAAAGCTTCGCTAGCTATATACTTCACAGAGCAAGGGTCCTTCATCAAGTTCTGACTTGCTGAGTTTCCATGGATGTGGCTGACCATTCAAAAACCACCGAGCTCTGATTGGGAAAAAGGTACGACGATCAAAAGATGAACGACCTACTGTCGATGACAGATTATCTAGGTACGGGCCTCACTTCCTTGGTCTATGAAGTCTACTTCCCAAGTTACCGGTTTATACACCTGAATCAATTGGTTTTCCTACTTGCGAGATACAAGTGGCATAGTGAAATCAGCTTATCAGGTGGCTCTTTCACGAGGCAGCCACTGAATGCCAGAGCTCGAGTCTCTATTCACTATAACGACAAAAGGCAAGGTCTAAATGTATCCCAAAAGCTGAGGGCCATCTGACTGGGCATTTTGGACGCTTTCAGATAAGGTAGGATAAAGAGGCGCATCCAGCTCAACTCATACTCATCATGGGGTACTTGAGGCACACTCCGGTTTATTTCATTGTACCATCTGCTCATTTCCATAGGTATGACCACTAGACACATCATAGAGTCTCGTCCGATGACAACGGGCTTCAAAGCAAAGCCGAAGGCGATGCCTTGAACACTGACCAATCTCTCAACTTCGCAGTACTAGAGCAGACCGATCAACTTGAAGCACATCTGACTCGGAGCTGTTCCCAGAACCTAGCTCTTCTCCAGCCCTTGATAGAGCCCTTGAAAGGTTGCTGTAGCGTTAAGTAAGTCTCACGTCCACAACCCAATAATGCGTCGTTTCCCTCGACTTAAGCTTATTTGCAAACTCGCTCTGTCTGAGACAAAACGGGTCTATCCGGCGCCGGCCGGCCGGTCGGCGTCTGACATGGTAGGTGGGGTAGGAAATCGGAACTCTCTAGATGCGGAGTAGCAATCAACGCCGGCGCGAGCTACCTACACCTTAGCGTTGGTAGGTGGGGGACCCAACGTCAGCGCCATCGTTCGCAACGGCTCCAAGCTTGGCTGCGACTTCACATGCACGTAATAGCGTCGGGGTAGCAGAGAGAGGCTGGGAGGCTTTGGAGATTCGGAGAGCTAGATATGCCAGGCAGCTCGGATAGAGGAGGGGCAAGATGGAGGGTGGGATGGAGGGGCGAAAGGGTCAGCCCGCAGCAGGATGCAACCCTGCAACCCAAGGTCATTCGGACGGAACTTTCTTTCGTTGTTTGCGTATCAGCCTGCTCATGGAGACAACATCCCGGGCTCATCGTGATTCATCCTGTCTTTTGTCATCGCTAACGGAGAAAGCCAACACCATGCCCTCCTCGTCCTCGTGACAAAATCGCCGCCGGGGATCTCGACCACGTCATCAGCGTGAGGCTCAAGCCGATCAAACCCAGTCAAGAAAAGAGATCTACGCCAGCTCCCACCCTCAAAAGCATTTTCCTCGTCGAGCCCTGTAGAGAACAAAGGCTGGGCGAGCAAACCCGCACCCGACATCATGCCCTTCCCAGTCCTCTCCAAAGAACCCATCCCAGGCCTGTCCCTCTCAGCAGCGGGGCTCGTCGCCCTCGCGGACCTACAGACCATCGCCAACCGTACCGCGCTGACGGGCACGTCGTCCTGGTTCGACGCACTGGTCCTCGCGCCGGGGTTGCATTATCAGCAAGCGGCCGACAGCGTCGCGGGGACCAGCGGTGTAGTCACGGCCCAGACGTCCGCTGCACTCGGCTACGGGAGTGCCGCCGCGGGAGGAGGCGGAGGAAACGGCGGTGCCGGCATCTTCGGTACGCAGGCACTGCCCGGCGGGCGGAAGAAGGATGTTAAGGTGACGAATCCGGGAATGCTGTTGTTTCTTTCCCGACTTGGGGTCCAGGAGGAACGGGCGCGGGAGAAGGATCTCAAGAGGAAGAAGCTGGCCGGCGGCGGTGGGATCGAGGCTTACGGGACCGGAGTAGTAGGAGGCGGAGGAGGCAGCGGGGAAAAGATCATCACACTCGACGTCGGCACCCTCTCCACCGGCCGGAAACGGAGCCGGGGCCGGAACCGACGCGGTCGAGCTTTTGAGCACGGTTCGGAGTGGGAGTTTGAGCGGGGGAGTCACTTGCTGTACCTCGCGAGTCCGGTTCTTACGTTTGCTGCGCTGACTATCATGATTTTACTAGCAGACTGTAAGTCTTTGTTCCAAATTTTCCAACATCTCCCATTTCCTCCTGGGTCTTTGGCTCCCCCCTTCTGCATGGTAACCCACCTTGATCGTTCGATTTCCACCAAACCCCCTTGATCGCGATCTCTTCTCCCACAATCAACCTCAAACTAGATCTCGGTGGTGGAGTATCCTTTACAAGCCGAACTAACGCCCACAAAGGGTGGGGTCTCGCATCGATCCTAGCACTCATCACATCCCGCCTCTTAAACATCTACATTATCAAACAACGCACCCCTTCCCCTCCTCCTCCGCCGCCGGCCACTGCGTTCTTCGCTAGCAATGGCAACGGCAACGGCGGCATAGCCATATCGTCTTTACCACCAAAACTCACAGAGTACCTCATCCCCCTAACCCCCTCCCTCAAAATTCGCATGCGCGGCCCAGCAGACGACCTCGCCGCCCTGACGACAGACGCCTGGCTCCTCGCAAAGACGGCCGTGCAGGGCTACCTCGAGGCGACGGCCAAGCTGGCCGTGTACGTCGTCGCCATCTTCAGCGGCAACGTCTCGCAGGCGGGGAATTTGGTGCTGCTCGTGCTCTTGCTGGGTAGCGCGGGCTTGTTGGGGCTGAGTAACGGGTGTATGAAGGGGGTGAGGGGAAAGGGGCGCGTGGCGAGGGTGTGGCATGGTGATGATGGTGATGGGCCTGGTGGTGAACGTGGTGATGGAGCGGGAAGTGGGGGGCGGGCTGGGAGGGGGGAGATGGGGAGGACGACCAGGCCACGCGGCGGGTGGAAGGGAGATAAGGAGGAGGGGGATGGGATTGGCGATCCGGATTGGGATTCACAGGTCGGTAGGGTTGTGAGGGATCCCTATCCTTTTGAAGGGAGTGTTGAGTATTCATAGTATAGAGGGATGTGGTGAAGCTGAGGTTGATTTGAACCGTGGGTAAATGTAAACGATGCCTGTCAGACGTTGCAAAGTGTCATGGAGTTGGACTTCAGACTTGAGGTGATGTCTACGAAGGTGTATACTAATATACTTCTACTATATGAACATCTCTCCTATATCGGAGAAGTAAGGCTGAGATCGCTCAAGGCCAGAACAGAATCTCGGCTACTGCTAGTACAGAGACTGTATGCATTTGCGTATCACGACTTCCAGATAGACACTCCTCAAACTCTACCAGCCGCCATCGTGAACCCAGAAGTAGAATCTCCTCCAGGGGAAATCAACAACAAAAGAGCAGACATTTCGCCCCTTCCCTCTCTCCCATTACCTCATTATCCTCGGAAGCATCCTTCAACAGCATCACCACTCATTCGCATGATAGCCCACCACCCGCCGACTAGGATTCCTTCCCCTAGCAACACGCTTAAGAGACAATGGCGCAGACGGTCGCGAATTATACTCATCCCTCTCAGCGCACCTTCTCCTCCATTCCATATTCGCCAAGATATCCCGCGCAACGCCCCACCGCCCCAGCTCACAGGCGTCCTTGAACTCCCGCTCCCGATGCACCATAACGGAAGCAGGACACCCCGCCTCGATGAGTATCCTCACAGCCTCCTCATCGCGCGTATCGCGATCAACCACAAACGCCTTCCGCTGCTGCTCCGTCATGCCGCCAGGCAAGAGGCTGTAATTCGCCTGCAGCGCGAAACCCAGAGCATTCACCCGCGTCGTCGTATTGATTTTGCAGCGATTGTTTGGCTTCGGGGGCGAATCCGGGGGCGGCGTCCGGATCAGGTTGCGGTCGATGGAGCTGTGCGTCGTGCGTTGGACGTCGGCGCCTCGGTCTAGTAAGAGGCGGAGCATCGCAGTATCACGATTAAAGGCCGCCCAGTGGAGGGAGGTCAAGCATGACCCCTTAGGTTCCGGCTTGCCGCGGAGAATCTCGTTGGCTGCGAGGGACTTGTCGATGCCGTCGTTGGCGTTGATGTCCGCGCCGAGGTCCAGGGCTGCGTTGACTCCTTCGGGGAACCCTCTTATCGTGGAGAGGATGAGGATGTACGAGTATAACCCGCCCGGATCTGTCTGTGAGGTCGTGCCCATGCTTGCGTTTGTGTTACGGGAGAAGTTGCTGCGCACGTGGGACTCGAGGATGGGTGTCATCAACTCCCGGAATCTGTCGTTGAGGAGGCCGAGGTAGAGATGCTCCGCGAGGGCTTGCATTTTCGGCTTTTGAGCCTCGGGCTGGAGGACGTGCTCTATGATGACGAGCAGGACCTCCGTTGGCAGGTTCTGGAAGCGGTTGCGCAGACGGCCGAGTCCGTTTGATGATCGCCATGTTGGGCGATGGAGAGGTTGGCAAGTTTGTTGCTGCTCGTGTGTATTCGTCATTTCGGTTCTATCCTGTCTTGCGTACTTGCGAGATAGTGGAGAGAAAGGTAAAGTGAAAGTCTGTGATGTGAATGCGGTGGTTGTGGTGGAAGAGTTAGTCGACTGCTGTGTTGAATTATTCGAGACTTACTTTGTAATAAATATCCCTTTCTGGGAGATAGGTATTGAAAAACAACGAAGATGGGTAAAATGTCAAATCTTTCGGAGACGGTAAGCTTGGTGGCTGATTTGTCCAGCAAGTTAAAGTAGGTATAGTTAGTACCTTGAGGTCCTGGCTGATTCACACTCTTGAACAGTACTTGAAGGCACAAGGTAGTCATCCTCGTGATCAATAGCGCTCGACTGCTCGAAGTCTTCACCACTCTCGTCGGTTTGGTCTAGAGGCTCGTCGTGAGACTCATAGCGGTTGTACTCGAAGGTAGCTCCGCATAGTCGGGCAAGTAGTCAAGCCTGGAGGGGGCGGGGGGG